>NW_024108906.1:465000-492500 GCF_013358895.1 Oreochromis aureus
GTATCAATATCATTCTTTCACCGTAAGAGACAGCAGGCTTTGGTGAACAATCATGGAAATTTTCAGGTCTTTGTGGAAATCCATCAAAAGATATGACGAGAGAAAAAAGTGGTTCATTTCAGAGTTTGAAATCTGAAGAAAACTGAGCGAAGGACTAATTTCCTACCCTCAAACAAGTCTAACTCATTTCAGAACGGTAATAGGTGAGAAAAAATTCTTGAATTGTGAGCGTCAGGAGTGTCTGAAGATATATTGGCACAAGCCTCATGTCTTAACTTTGCTTCGTTCGGGAGATATGACGATTCGAAAATGCCTCTCATTACAGAAATCAAGCGGTGATTTTAAACGAACTCTCCATTGACTTTCTATGGGGATTTTTGAGACTTTGTGTTGGTCTGAGGAGATTTGCCAAAATTCTATAAATCCCACAACAATGATAGTGACATTTTCTGAAAGCCAGCAAAAATACCTACGTTTTGATGTATAATTTGTGGAAGTTGAGTGAAAATTGAGGAAGTAGCAAGAAGTTGTTCGGACATGAAGAGAAGACTGCGAAACCTACAGTGGCACACTGGAAGCCAAGTGCATAGCAACCATAACAACGCATGTATTTTCTGAAAAATCACAAAAATGAAACTCAAAACTTAAAGAGGGATAAGATGAAAACGATAACAGATATGAAAAAGCTGAATCATTAATGAATAGCCCAATAATTTGTGAACATTTTAAAGTTTGAATGGTTGTTCTAGGCGAAAGTATGAGAATGTAGTTAAGTTTCAAAAACAAGCAAGTTTTAGCAGAATTGTGGAAGTTTTCCATTCATTTCAATGGGACAAAAAAAAGCATAAAAAGCTTAATATTTTAAAAAGTATAATAGCATAAAATACCAAAAGTCATAGCCATCATTAGCAGAAATAGCAGAATAGTTTAAAATTTGAACGGTGAAAATCGGCTGAAAATTGTTAAAGTAGTTAAGTGTAAAAAACGTACAAAAAGTGGCAACTAGAATAATAAAGTATAAAGAATAAAGAGAAACAGGAACTCAATAGTGTGGATGCATAAAGCATCCACACAACTAGAAAAAATTTGCATTTCCTGAAAATGCTGTGTGGATGCTAACGCTGAAGCTGTCTGCTGAAAAGCTGAAAAGATGAAAAGTTGCAAAAAGTTGTATGGTGGTGAAAAAAAAAAAAAAAAATTACCCTGAGCAGGATTCGAACCTGGCCCTCCATGTCTCAAGGCAGCCACTCATCTCACTGAGCTAAACTCACTCTGACAAAGAAGAGGTGGAGAGATGGACAATTCTGCTGAAATGAGCGGAAGCTGCTGAGAATTGTGCTGAGAAGAGGTGAAAAAGCTGAAAATTTTGCAGAAAAGAGGTAAACCAGCAGAATTTCTGCAGAAAAGAGGCAGAACAAAAGAGAGAACTGAAAACAGGTTTTGTCATGACCGGGCTTTGAACCTGGCCCTTCTGGTCTCAACGCAGCTGCTCATCTCACTGAACCAAACTCTTTCTCTCAAAAGCAGGATATGGAGAAACTGACAATTTTGCTAAATGAGCAGAAGCTACTGAGAATTGTGCTGAGAAGAAGTGAAAAGGCTGAAAATTTTGCAGAAAAGAGGTGCATTAGCAGAATTTCTGCAGAAAAGAGGTAAAGAAGCAATAAGTTGCGCTGAAAAGAGATGAATCAGCAGAATTTCTGCTCAAAAGAGTTTTTTTCTGAAAAAAGCTGAGATTTGTGCTGATAATAGGGGAAAAGGCTGAAAATTTTGCAGAAGAGGTGAATAAGCAGAATTTGGGCTGAAAAGAGGTGAAAATTCTGCTGAAAAGAGTTCAATCAGCAGAATTTCTGCTGAAAAGAGTTCTGCAGAACTCTTTTCAGAATTCTGCTGAAAAGAGGTTTTGCTGAAAACAGCTGAAAAGCTGGGATTTGTGCTGAAAAGTGGTGAAAAACTGAAAATTGTGCTGAAATGGGGTGAAAAAGCTTAAATTTGTGTTGAAAAGAGTTAAAAAGTTTAACCGTTAACTGAAAGAAATGTTGCCATAAGCGGGATTTGAACCCGGGCCTCCCAGTCTGAGAACGGCTGCTCATCTCACTGAGCTAAAACACAGGTCAACCCGGCAAGGAAAATCAGTGAGGCCACTGATGATATGGCAGAAATGGGCAAAAATATTGCAAAAAAATTCAATATCTCAAAAAGTATAGAGGTTATGAGCACCAAAAGTCATAGCCGGCATTAGCAGAAAGAGCCGAATTTTTTAAAGTTTGAATGGCGAAAATCGGCTGAAAACTGAAGGAGTAGTTAAGTGCCAAAAAGTGTACGGAAGCAACTAGAATAATATAGTGGAATAAAGAATAAAGAGAAACAGGAACTCAATAGTGTGGAAGCCCTTTAGGGCATCCACACAACTAGAAAAACTAGAAAAATTTGCATTTCCTGCGAAAATGCAGTGTGGATGCTTTAAAGCTGAAGCTGTCTGCTGAAACTAGCTGAAAAAGCTGAAAAGTTGCAGAAATTGTAAAAACTGTGCAGAAGCAAAGGAACTTTGCTAAAATGTAGTGACTTAGCAGAACTGCAATATCTTAGAGGAAACATAATACTTGGCAGAAATACAATAGCATAGCAGAACTTAGCAGAAATATTGTAACTTACCAGAAACACGATAACTTGTCAAAAATACAAGAATTTAGGAGAAATAGCATAAGATAACAGAAAGAATATATTTAGCCAAACATTCTTAAACATTACAGAAATACTATGATTTAGAAAAACAGTACAACATAGCAGAAATGCTGTGATTTACCAGAACACTGTAATATACTATGAATATTTTAATTTTATATGAATACTATGTTTTAACAAAAATACTCAGTTTAGCACAAATATTATAACATAGCAGAAATACTATTCTATAGCAGAAATGCTATATTTAGAAAGAAAAATATAATATAGTGGAAATACTATGATTTAGCAGAAATCCTACAATATAGCTTAATAACAATGATTTAGAAGAGATACTATGATTGAGCGGAATAGTAATAACTTAAGTGAAAATATTGGAAAGGTAAAATGACAAGCTGAATAAAAGGAACATGGTTAAGTTCGATGAAAACTATTTGTTATTCACCTGTGAAAAAATAAAACAAAATTACATTTAGAAGAAAAACAAATAAGAACAGTCAACAGATACATAAGAAATCAAATATAGATACACAAATGTACAGAGAGAGACACACAGGCAGGGTCTATGCCAGTCAACCAGTCTGAATATATTACATTTTATCCAACAATGAGATGCTACCCTAAAAGGGTCTTTCTTTGTATCTCTCTCTCTCTCTCTCTCTCACACACACACACACACACACACACACACACACACACACACACAGCAGCAGCAGCAGAAAGTGAACAGGGGCTGTAAACAGCATGTTTCTAGGTCAGTCTTGCAAGCCTGGGAGCTGCTAAATTTGAATCCACCAATCAGAGAGGCTGTGTGCTTTTTCCCGCCAAAACTGGTGCACCAAGTGCAGGCTTTTACACATGCAGCACAGAGAGAGACAGGATTTTTGCAGTCTATTTCTCATAGTGAGAATTCCCCTCAAACAAACAGCCATGAATTTCTAACCGTGGGGGCTAAAACAGTCATTCTTAGACCATTTTATTCAGAAGACATGGGAGAATCTTGAAATGTTGACCATTTAAAATAAAAATATGAAATATCATAGATATATGACATAGATGATTGGTTATCTTAGAAGCCATGATTGCCCCAATATGCAAATTTGAATGTGCCAGGCCTCAGATATGATTGGTTGTCTTAGAAGCCATATAAAAAGCAGTAAAACTGTACTATGATTTGGTAGAAAAACTATAATTAATCAAAATACTATATTTGGCAGAAATACTATTTTTAGCAGAAACACTATATTTAGCACAAATCTTATGAAATAGCAGAAATAGTATGATTTAGCAGAAATGCTGTATTTAGCACAAATACTGAAAAGCAGCAGAAATGCTATGACTTAGCACAATAGTAATAACTTAAATAGAAAAATTGGAAAAGCAAAATGGACAGCTGAAAAATCCTGAACATGCTAAGGGTCCCTCAAATGTAATTGTGAAATGAAAAAAAATCAAAAAAAAAGTATAACAGTCACACAATCACAAATATGGACACACATGGAAACACACATGCACAGAGACACACACAGGATCAAATTCAGTCAACCAGTCTAAATATATTGAATTTAAATGACAGACAGACAGACAGACAGACAGACAGCAGCATCAGCAAGTGAACAGGGGCTGTTAACAGCATGTTTCTAGGTCAGTCAAACAGCTGTGAGCTTCTCAATTTGAATCCACCAATCAGAGAGGCTGTGTGCTTTTTTCCGCCAAAACTGGTTCACTAAGTGCAGGCTTTTACACATGCAGCACAGAGAGAGACAGGATTTTTGCAGTCTATTTCTCATAGTGAGAATTCCCCTCAAACAAACAGCCATAAATTTCTAACCGTAGGGGCTAAAACAGTCATTCTTAGACCATTTTATTCAGAAGACATAGGGGAATCTTGAAATGCTGACCATTTAAAATAAAAATATGAAATATTAGAGATATATGACATAGATAATTGGTGGGCTTAGAAGCCACGAAGGTCCCAATATGCAAATTTAAATGTGCCAGGACTCAGATATGGTTGGCTGGCTGGGAAGCCATGAAGGTCCCAATATGCAAATTTGAATGTGCCAGGACTCAGATATGATTGGCTGGCTGGGAAGCCATGAAGGCAACAATATGCAAATTTGAATGTGCCAGGACTCAGATATGATTGGCTGGCTGAGAAACCATGAAGGCAACAATATGCAAATTTAAATGTGCCAGGACTCAGATATGATTGGCTGGCTGAGAAGCCATGAAGGTCCCAATATGCAAATTTGAATGTGCCAGGACTCAGATATGATTGGCTGGCTGGGAAGCCGTCCAGGTCCTGATATGTAAATTTGAATATTAGGCCTGACTCCTTGGGGACCTGGCAGAAATATATAGAAATACAATGATTACCCAGAAATACTGCATTTAGTAGAAATACTATGTTTTAGCACAAATACTATAAAATGGCAGAAATACTATAATTAAGCAGAAATATTATATTAAGTGCAAATCCTATAAAATAGCAGAAATAGTATGATTTAGCAGAAATGCTGTATTTAGCACAAATACTGAAAAGCAGCACAAATGCTATGACTTAGCACAATAGTAATAACTTAAATAGAAAAATTGGAAAAGCAAAATGGACAGCTGCAAAAGTCCCACAAGCACAGAGAGACACACACAGGATCAAATTCAGTCAACCAGTCTAAATATATTGAATTTAAATCATACAATAAGATGCTCCCATAAAACTCTCTCTCGCCCTCTCTCTCTCTCTCTCTCTGTCTCACACACACACACACACACACACACACACACACACAGGAGAGAAAATCAAGTTTCTAGGTCAGTCAAGCAGCCTGGGAGCTGCTAAATTTGAATCCACCAATCAGAGAGGCTGTGTACTTTTCCCGCCAAAACAGGTGCAGCCGTTTTACACACACAGAGCACAGAGACAGGATTTCTGCAGTGAATTTCTCATAGTGAGGACTCCCCTCAAACAAATGGCCATAATTTCCTAACCGTAGGGGCTAGAACAGTCATTCTTAGACCGTTGTGTTCAGAAGAGATAGGGGAATCTTAAAGTGTTGACAATTTATCATTAAAATATGAATTATTGAAGATATTTGACTTCTAATGCACCATAACTGAGTAGAGGCAAAGCCAAAACTGCCTTGACTTGCCCTCAAACAATGCTTTGTAACTCAAAATCTATTTGGAGTATCGATATCATTCTTTCACCGTAAGAGACAGCAGGCTTTGGTGAACAGTCATGGAAATTTTCAGGTCTCTGTGGAAATCCAGAAAAAAGATATGACGGGAGAAAAAGTGCCTCATTTCCAGAGTTTGAAATCTGAAGAAATCTGAGCGAGGGACGAATTTCCTACCCTCAAACAAACCCAATTCATGGCCAAATGGTAATAGGTGAGAAAGAAATTCTTGAATTGTGAGCGTCAGGAGTGTCTGAAGATATATTGGCACAAGCCTCATGTCTTAACTTCGCTGCGTTAAGGAGATATGACGATTTGAAAATGCCTCTCATTAGAGAAATCCAGCGGTGATTTTGAACAAGCTCTCCATTGACTTTCTATGCAGTTTCCAGACTTTGTGTTGGTCTGAGATTTGCCAAAATTCTATTATACAGAAATACTGTAATCAGCACATATACTGTAACATGACAGAAATTCCTCCACTTAGTAGTAATACTATAACATAACACAAATATTATGATTTGGCACAGAAACCATGATTTGGCAAAAAAATACTATGATTGAGCAGAAGTACTAAGATGTAGTAAAAGTACTTTAATTTAACAGAAATACAATTATGGAGGAGTAATACTTTAAAAGGGAGAAATATTGATACACACACACATACACAGAGCCTAAAGGGAAGAGTATTTCTGCCATGGAGTGTTAACAAGAATGTGAGGTCCATATTAGAAAAGCTGGTAAAATCATAAAAGTTTGCAGAATTGTAATAAATGATCAATATGAATTAGTGGTCTGTGACAGTGTATTAATTTGTAGGAAAAAAACATGTTGACCAAGGTGGAATTGAACCCACGACCTTTGGGTTGCAGACCTGTGTCATTACCAACTGCGCCACTGGGAAAGAGAACGAGCGCCTGGAAAACAGGGTGATGAGCAGTCAGAATTAGATTGCGGTGAGAGGCGAAAAACACCGTTTTTTGGAGTTACAAAACGTCGTGTAACTCAAAAACTAGGTGGACTAGAAGCATAATTCTTGTACTGGGTGAATCAGCGGACTTTCGTGTACTTTGACTGTGATTTGCATTGCTCTTTGTACATCTGTCGCTGAGATATGACGAGAGAAGAAAGGGCAGACCCCAGATATGATTGGCTGGCTGGGAAGCCGTGCAGGCCCTGATATGTATTTGTATGTATCAGTCCTCACAGAGGATTAGCTGCCTGGGGACCTGGCAGAAATATATAGAAATAGTATGATTAAGCATAAATACTACATTTTTTAGAAAAACTATATTAAGCACAAATCCTATAAAAAGCAGAAATACTATATTAAGCAATATAAATATCCTCTAAAAATCCTATAAAAAGCAGTAAAACTGTACTATGATTTGGTAGAAAAACCCTAATTAATCAAAAATACTATATTTGGCAGAAATAGCAGAAACACTATATTTAGCACAAATCTTATGAAATAGCAGACATAGTATGATTTTGCAGAAATGCTGTATTTAGCACAAATACTGAAAAGCAGCAGAAATGCTATGACTCAACACAATAGTAATAACTTAAATAGAAAAATTGGAAAAGCAAAATGGACAGCTGAAAGAATCCTGAACATGCTAAGGGTCCCTCAAATGTAATTGTTAAATGAAAAAAATCAGCAAAAAAAAGTATAACAGTGACACAATTACAAATATGGACACATATGGAAACACACATGCACAGAGAGACACACACAGGATCAAATTCAGTCAACCAGTCTAAATATATTGAATTTAAATCATATAATAAGATGCTCCCATAAAAACTCTCTCTCGCCTCCCTTTCTCTCTCTCTCACACACACACACACACACACACACACACACACACACACACACACACACACAGGAGAGACAAGCAAGTTTCTAGGTCAGTCAAGCAGCCTGGGAGCTGCTAAATTTGAATCCACCAATCAGAGAGGCTGTATACTTTTTCCCGCCAAAACAGGTGCACCAGCTTACACACACACCACAGAGACAGACAGGATTTGTGCAGTCTATTTTCCATAGTGAGGACTCCCCTCAAACAAATGGCTATAATTTCCTAACCGTAGGGGCTAGAACGGTCATTCTTACACCGTTTTGTTCAGAAGAGATAGGGGAATCTTAAAGTGTTGACAATTTATCATTAAAATATGAGTTATTGAATATATTTGACTTCTAATGCACCATAACTGAGTAGAGGCGAAGCGAAAACTGCCTTGACTTGCCCTCAAACAACGCTTTCTAACTCTAAATCTATTTGGAGTATCGATATCATTCTTTCACCGTGAGAGACAGCAGACTTTGGTGAACAGTCATGGAAATTTTCAGGTCTCTGTGGAAATCTATCAAAAGATATGACGATAGAAAAAAGTGCCTCATTTCAAGAGTTTGAAATCTGAAGAAATCTGAGCGAGGGACAAATTTCCTACCCTCAAACAAACCCAATTCATGGCCAAATGGTAATAGATGAGAAAAAATTCTTGAATTGTGAGCGTCAGGAGTGTCTGAAGATATACTGGGACAAGCCTCATGTTTTAACTTCGCTTCGTTAAGGAGATATGACGATTCGAATATGCCTCTCATTACAGAAATCAAGCGGTGATTTTGAACAAACTCTCCATTGACTTTCTATGGAGAGTTTTCAGACTTTATGTTGGTCTGAGGAGATTTCCCAAAATTCTATAAATCTCACAACAATGATGGTGACATTTTCGAAAAGCCAGCAAAAATGCCTACGTTTTGATGTATAATTTGTGGAAGTTGAGTGAAAATTGAGCAAGTAGCAAGAAGTTGTTTGGACATGAAGAGAAGACTGCGAAACCTACAGTGGCACACTGGAAGCCAAGTGCATAGCAACCATAACAACGCATGTATTTTCTGAAAAATAACAATTTTGCAACTCAAAACTTTAAGAGGGATAAAAATAAAACTGTAACAGATATGAAAAAGCTGAATCATTCATGAATAGCCCAATAATTTGTGAACATTTTAAAGTTTGAATGGTTGTTCTACGTGAAAGTAGGAAAAAGTAGTTAAGTTTCAAAAACAAGCAAGTTTTAGCAGAATTGCGGAAGTTTCCCATTCATTTCAATGGGACAAATTAAAGGAAAAAGCTTAATATTTTAAAAGTATAATAGTTGAAAATACCAAAAGTCATAGCCATCATTAGCAGAAATAGCAGAATAGTTTAAAATTTGAACGGTGAAAATCGGCTGAAAATTGTGGAAGTAGATAAGTGCCAAAAAAAGTGCACAAAAGTGGCAACTAGAATAACTAGAAAAATTTGCATTTCCTGCGAAAATGCAGTGTGGATGCTGGAACGCTGAAGCTGTCTGCTGAAACTAGCTGAAAAAGCTGAAAAGTTGCAGAAATTGTAAAAACTTTGCAGAAGCAAAGGAGCGTTGCTAAAATGTAGTAACTTAGCAGAACTGCAATATCTTAGAGGAAACATAATACTTGGCAGAAATACAATAGCATAGCAGAACTTAGCAGAAATATTGTAACTTACCAGAAACACGATAACTTCCCAAAAATACAAGAATTTCGGAGAAATAGTATAAGATAACAGAAAGAATATATTTAGCCAAACATTCTTAAACATTACAGAAATACTACTCTATAGCAGAAATGATATATTTAGAAAGAAAAATATAATATAGTAGAAATACTATGATTTAGCAGAAATCCTACAATATAGCTCAGTAACAATGATTTAGAACAGATACTATGATTGAGCAGAATAGTAATAACTTAAGTGAAAATATTGGAAAGGTAAAATGACAAGCTGAATAAAAGGAACATGGTTAAGTTTGCTCAAAACTAATTTTTGTTCACCTGTGAAAAATAAAATAAAAATACATTTAGAAATACAAATAAGAACAGCCAACAGATACACACAAAATTAAATATGGATACACAAATCAACAAATACACACAAAATCAAATATGGATACACAAATGTACAGAGAGAGACACACACACAGGGTCTATGCCAGTCAACCAGTCTGAATATATTATATTTTTATCCAACAATGAGATGCTGCCCCAAAAAGGGCTTTGTGTGTGTCTTTCTCTCTCTCTCTCTCTCTCTCACACACACACACACACACACACTCTCAAACACTCACACCCACACTCAGGCTCACACACACACGCGCGCACATCAGCAAGTGAACAGGGGCTGTTAACAGCATGTTTCTAGGTCAGTCAAACAGCTGTGAGATTCTCAATTTGAATCCACCAATCAGAGGGGCTGTGTGCTTTTTCCTGCCAAAACTGGTGCACCAAGTGCAGGCTTTTACAGCAGCACAGAGAGACAGGATTTTTGCAGTCTATTTCTCATAGTGAGGACTCCCCTCAAACAAACAGCCATAAATTCCTAACCGTAGGGGCTACAACGGTCAATCTTAGACCGTTGTGTTCAGAAGACATGGGAGAATCTTGAAATGTTGACCATTTAAAATAAAAATATGAAACATCATAGATATAGGACATAGATGATTGGTTGTCTTAGAAGCCATGATTGCCCCAATATGCAAATTTGAATGTGCAAGGCCTAAGATATGATTGGCTGGCTGGGAAGCCATGAAGGCAACAATATGCAAATTTGAATGTGCAAGCCCTCGGATATGATTGGTTGTCTTAGAAGCCATATAAAAGCAGTAAAACTGTACTATGATTTGGTAGAAAAACTATAATTAATCAAAAATACTATATTTGGCAGAAATACTATGTTGTAGCAGAAACACTATATTTAGCACAAATCTGATGAAATAGAAGAAATAGTATGATTTAGCAGAAATGCTGTATTTAGCACAAATACTGAAAGCAGCAGAAATGCTATGACTTAGCACAATAGTAATAATCTAAATAGAAAAATTGGAAAAGCAAAATGGACAGCTGAAAAAATCCTGAACATGCTAAGGGTCCCTCAAATGTAATTGTTAAATGAAAAAAAAACCAGCAAAAAAGTATAACAGTCATACAACCACAAATATGTACACATATGGTAACACACATGCACAGACAGACACACACAGGATCAAATTCAGTCAACCAGTCTAACTATATTGAATTTAAATCACACACACACACACACACACACACACACACACACACACACACACACACAAGATCCAATTCAGTCAACCAGTCTAAATATATTGAATTTGAATCTTACAATGAGATCATCCCATAAAGAGGCTTTCTCTCTCTCTCTCTCTCTCTCTCTCTGTCACACACACACACACACACACACACACAGGATCCAATTCAGTCAACCAGTCTAAATATATTGAATTTGAATCTTACAATGAGATCATCCCATAAAAGGCTTTCTCTCTCTCTCTCTCTCTCTCTCTCTCTCTCTCTCTGTCACACACACACACACACACGCACACAAGATCCAATTCAGTCAACCAGTCTAAATATATTGAATTTAAATCTTACAATGAGATCATCCCATAAAAAGGCTTCTCTCTCTCTCTCTCACACACACACACACACACACACACACACACACACACACACACACACAAGATCCAATTCAGTCAACCAGTCTAAATATATTGAATTTGAATCTTACAATGAGATCATCCCATAAAAGGCTTTCTCTCTCTCTCTCTCTCTCTCTCTCTCTCACACACACACACACACACACACACACACACACACACACACACACACACACACACACACACACACACACACACACACAAACACACACACAGGAGAGAGAAGTAAGTTTCTAGCTCAGTCAAGCAGCCTGGGAGCTGCTGAATTTGAATCCACCAATCAGAGAGCCTGTGCACTTTTTCCCGCCAAAACAGGTGCACGCAGCACAGAGAGACACAGGACTTTTGCAGTCTATTTCTCATAATGACGACTCCCTCAAACAAATGACCATAATTTCCTAACCGTAGGGGCTAGAACGGTCATTCTTACACTGTTTTGTTCAGAAGAGATGGGGAATCTTAAAGTGTTGACACTTTATCATTAAAATATGAATTATTGAAGATATTTGACTTCTAATGCACCATAACTGAGTATAGGTAAGCGAAAACTGCCTTGGCTTGCCCTCAAACAACGCTTTCTAACTCTAAATCTATTTGGAGTATTGATATAATTCTTTCACCGTAAGAGACAGCAGGCCGTGGTGAACAATCATGGAAATTTTCAGGTCTCTGTGGAAATCCATCAAAAAGATATGACGAGAGAAAAAAGTGCCTCATTTCCAGAGTTTGGAATCTGAAGAAATCTGAGCGAGGGACAAATTTCCTACCCTCAAACAAACCCAATTCATGGCCAAATGGTAATAGATGAGAAAAAAATTCTTGAATTGTGAGCGTCAGGAGTGTCTGAAGATATATTGGCACAAGCCTCATGTCTTAACTTCGCTTCGTTAAGAAGATATGATGATTTGAAAATGCCTCTCATTAGAGAAATCCAGCGGTGATTTTGAACAAACTCTCCATTGACTTTCTATGGAGAGTTTTCAGACTTTGTGTTGGTCTGAGGAGATTTGCCAAAATTCTATAAATCCCACAACAATGATAGTGACATTTTCTGAAAGCCAGCAAAAATACCTACGTTTTGATGTATAATTTGTGGAAGTTAAGTGAAAATTGAGCAAGTAGCAAGAAGTTGTTCGGACATGAAGAGAAGACTGCGAAACCTTCAGTGGCACACTGAAAGCCAAGTGCATAGCAACCATAACAACGCATGTATTTTCTGAAAAACCACAAAGATGAAACTCAAAACTTAAAGAGGGAGAAGATGAAAACGGTAACAGATATGAAAAAGCTGAATCATTCAGGAATAGCGCAATAATTTGTGAACATTTTAAAATTTGAATGGTTGTTCTAGGTGAAAGTATGACAAAGTAGATAAGTTTCAAAAACAAGCAAGATTTAGCAGAATTGTGGAAGTTTCCCATTCATTTCAATGGGACAAATTAAAGGAAAAAAACGTAATATTTTAAAAAGTATAATACCAAAAAATACCAAAAGTCATAGCGCACATTAGCAGAAATAGCAGAATAGTTTAAAATTTGAACGGTAAAAATCGGTTGAAAATTGTGGAAGTAGATAAGTGCCAAAAAAGTACAAAAAGTTGCAACTAGAATAATAATAATAAAGTATAATAATAAAGAATAAAGAGAAACAGGAACTCAATAGTGTGGATGCATAAAGCATCCACACAATAATAATAATATAGTAGAATAATAAAGAATAAAGAGAAACAGGAACTCAATAGTGTGGATGCATAAAGCATCCACACAACTAGAAAAATTTGCATTTCCTGCGAAAATGCTGTGTGGATGCCTTAACGCTGAAGTTGCCTGCTGAAAATGACTGAAAAAGATGAAAAGCTGCAAAAAATTGTATGGCGGTAAAGAAACTGAAAAATTATGCTGAAAACAAGTGAAAAAACAGAAACTTTTGCTGAAAAGAGGTGAAAAGGCGAAGATTCTGCTTCAAAGGGTACAGAAGTTCAAATTTCTACTGAAAAGAGGTGAAATGGTTTCCTCTGAAATGAGCAGAAGATACTGAGATTTGTATTGATAAGAGGTGAAAGGCTGAAAATTCTGCTTAAAATAGGTGAATCAGCAGAATTTCTACTGAAAAGAGGTAAAGAAGTAGAACGTTGCACTGAAAACAGGTGAATCAGCAGAATGTCTGCTAAAAAGAGATTTCTGTTGAAAACACCTGAAAAAGCTGGGATTTGTGCTGAAAAGGGTGAAAACACTCACAATTCTGCTGAAACGGGTGAAGAAGAGGTGTTGGGCTGTTGAGAAGAATTAAATAAGTTGAACTGATATGTTTGAGTACAAATACTATGATTTGGCAATAATACTGCGTTTTAGCACAACTCCTGAGATTTGATTGAAATACTACGATTTAGAAGAAATATTATGACTTTGTACAAATACAATGTTTTGGCACAAATACTATGATTTGGCACAAATACTATTATTTACCAGAAGTACAAGGTTTCTGCAAAATTACTATGATTTTGCAGAAATACTATGTATTAGTAGTAATACTATAACATCACAGATATATGATGATTTTGCAGACATTCTGGTTTTACACAAATACTATAATGTGGCAGTATACTATGTTTTAGTACAAATACTATGATTTGCTATAAATACTATGATTTGGCACATATACTATATTCAGCAGATATACTATAACAAAACAGAAAGTCTATGACTTAGTAGTAATGCTATAACATAATAGATATACTATGATTTTTGCAGACAGTCTATGTTTTTGCACAACTAGCACAATGTGGCTGAAATACTGTGATTTGGCACAACTACTATGATTTAATACAAATACTCTTATTGGCAGAAATACTATGCCTTAGTAGTAATACTATAACATAACAGATATACTGTGATTTTGCAGACATAGTATGTTTTTTCACAAATACTACGATTTCGCTCAAATACTATGAAATTGCAGTAATACTATGACTTTGAAGAAATGCTATGATTTGGTAGAAATGCTATGGCTTAGTAGTAATACTATAACATAACAGAAATTTTAATTGGGCACAAATACTCTAATTTGGCACAAATACCATGATTTGGCAAAAAATATACCATGATTTAGCAGAAATACTAAGATGTAGTAGAAGTACTTTGATTTAACAGAAATACTATTATGGAGGAGTAATACTCTAACATGGGAGAAATATTGATACAGACACACAAACATACACATACACAGAGCCTAAAGGGAACAGTGGCTGTTAAGAGTCTGGGCTTGGTATATCTAGGTCAGTTAAATTAGCTGCACCTGCTGTAATCAGCCCCACACACACAGACACAGAGAGTGGTATAAGTTTTCTGCAGTGTATTTCTCACATTCACATTCAGGATTCCCCTTGAACCTCCTGGTCTCAAGGCAGCTACTCATCTCACTGAGCCAAACTCATTCTCACAAAAAAGAGGTAGATAGACTGACAATTGTGCTGAAATTATCAGAAGCTGCTGAGAACTGTGCTGATAAGAGGCAAAAAGGATGAAAATTTTGCAGAAAAGAGGTGAATCAGCAGAATTTCTGCAGAAAAGAGGCAAAGAAGCAGAACGTTGCGCTGAAAAGAGGTGAATCAGCAGAGTTTCTGCTGAAAAGAGTTTTTTTTCTGAAAACCGCCAAAAAGCTGGAATTTGTGCTGAAAAGGGGTGGAAAAAAAAGAACATTTTGCTGAAAAGGGGTGAAGAAGCTAAAGTATACCAAATCAAAGTATTTGTGCCAAAACATGGTATTTCTGCCATATTGTGGTATTTGCACCACAATAGTTACTACATTACAACATGAATACGGATTAAAGATGAAAGAAACTGGCAACAAATTCCTCCACTACAAACCAGTCTGATACCACTTCTTTGCAGTGTTCACGTTTACTAAGGCACTACCCAAAAAGGCGCCACAAGAGGGCACTCCAACACAAGAGATGACCTATGTACACTGATGCACTTAGTAACAGCCAGCCTCCTACTTAGCCACTACGTAATACAGCGATATAACAGTGTACAAATTCACATAAATTTGCAGGGGAAACAAACAAAGCAGGAACAAGCACAAAACAATCAAATAACTGTGCTGCCATAGCTATCGCTAACTAGCACATACGCTAAAGGTAACTAAAACCAATACACACAAGTAGCAGGGTAAACATCTTAAGCATGGAACATTAACTCACGTTTATGTGACACACACCATCCCCAACAAATACAGGATGGGCTATTTGCTCCCCTTCCCAGCAGCTCTCTCCTCAATCGTTAGCCCAGGAACGAAGGAAGACCATCTAGCTCAGAAGTCCCATGAATCCCCTCACTGCTCAGAGGCTGCTGGGTAATGTAGCTCACACTAACACAGGTTTTTCTACAAGCACAAATACTATAACATAGCAGAAATACTGTGATTTTGTTGAAATACTATGCTTTAGGACAAATACTATGATTTGGCAGAAATACTATGTTTTAGGACATATACTATGATTTGGCTCAAATACTATGATATAGCAGCAATACTATGTTTTGGCACAAATACTATAATTGAGTGCAAGTACTTTAAGATAACAGAAATACTATGATTTAGCAGAAATACAATGTTTTTGCAGAAACACTGCAATTTCACTCAAATACTTTGAAATAGCAGTAATACTATGATTTGGCAGAACATAACAGAAATTCTGCGACTTAGTAGTAATACTATAACATAACAGAAATATTAATTGGGCACAAATACTATAATTTGGCACAAGTACCATGTTTTGGCAAAATCCCATAATTTGGCAGAAATACTATGATTTGGCAGACACTATGATTTAGCAGAGATAATATGATTTGGCAGAAATACTAAACTTTGGCACAAATACTATAATTGAGTACTTTAAGATGAGAGAAATACTACGATTTAGCAGAAATATAATGTTTTTGCAGAAACACTGTAATTTCACTCAAATCCTATGAAATAGCAGTAATACTATGATTTATCAGAAATACTATGTTTCAGTACAAATACTATGACAAAGCAGAAATACTATGACTTAGAAGTAATACTATAACAAAAGGGATTCCTCAAAATACTATGAAATTGCAGTAATTCTATGATTTGGCAGAAATACTGTACTTTGTACAAATACAATGCTTTGGTACAAATACTATATTTTGATTTGAATACTATGATTTGGCACGAGTAGTATGATTTAGTACAAATACTACGAATTGGCAGAAATACTGTGACTTAGTAGTAATACTATAACATAACAGATATACTGTGATGTTGAAGACATAGTATGTTTTTGGACATATGCTACGATTTCGCTCAAATACTATGAAATTGCAGTAATACTATGGTTTTGAAGGAATACTATGATTTGGTAGAAATACTATGCCTTAGTAGTAATACTGTAACATAATAGATATACTATGATTTTGCAGACAGTCTATGTTTTTGCACAACTAGCACAATGTGGCAGAAATACTATGATTTGGCACAAGTACTATGATTTAGTAGAAATACTCTTATTGGCACAAATACTATGTTTCAGTACAAATACTAGGATTTGGCAATAATACTGCGTTTCAGCACAACTACTGAGATTTGATTGAAATACTATGATTTAGAAGAAATACTATGACTTCGTACAAATACTACTATGTTTTGATTCAAATACTATGATTTGCAAAAAATACTAAGATTTGGCACAAGTACCATGATTTAGTACAAATACTACGAATTGGCAGAAATACTGTGACTTACTAGTAATACTTTAACATAACAGATATACTGTGATTTAGCAGACATAGTATGTTTTTGCACATATACTACGATTTTGCTCAAATACTATGAAATTGCAGTAATACTATGATTTTGAAGGAATACCATGATTAGGTAGAAATACTATGCCTTAGTAGTAATACTATAACATAACAGATATACTGTGATTTAGCAGACATAGTATGTTTTTGCACAAATACTACAATTTGGCAAGAAATACTATGTTTGGGCACAAATACTATGATTTGCTATAAATACTATGATTTGGCACATATACTATAATCAGCAGATATACTATAACATAACAGAAATATTATGACTTAGTAGTAATACTATAACATAACAGAAATTTTAATTGGGCACAAATAACATGATTTGGCAAAAAAATACCATGATTTGGCACAAATACAATGATATGGCAGAAATACTATGATTGGGTACAAATACTATGATTTGGCACAAATACTATGATTTAGCAGAAATACTATGTTTTAACATAAATAATATGTTTTGACAGAAATTTCTGTTAAAAGGTACTATTTCTGCTTTTTAGCAGAAATACTGCTATTTTGCATAAATACTATGATTTGGGATAAATACTATGATTTGGCAGATATACTATATTCAGCACATATACTATAACATAACAGAAATACCTCCACCTACTAGTAATACTATAACATATCAGAAATGTCATGATTTGACACAAAACCATGATTTGGCACAAATACCATGAATTGGCAAAATACTATGATTACCCAGAAATACTATGATTGAGCAGAAGTACTAAGATGTAGTAGAAGTACTTTGATTTAGCAGAAATACTATTATGGAGGACTAATACTTTAACATGGGAGAAATATTGATACACACACACATACACAGAGCCTAAAGGGAACAGTGGCTGTTAAGAGTCTGGGCTTGGTATATCTAGGTCAGTTAAATTGGCTGCACCTGCTGTAATCAGCCCTTACACACACAGACACAGAGAGAAGTATGAGTCTTCTTCAGTGTATTTCTCACATTCAGGACTCCCCTCGAACAAATGGCCATAATTTCCTAACCGTAGGGGCTAGAATGCTCATTCTGACACCGTTTTGTTCAGAAGAGATGGGGAAATCTGCAGGTCTTCGTAATTCAGAGATAAAATATAAATTATTGAAGATATATGACTTGTAATACACTGTAACTGAGTAGAGGCAAAGCAAAACTGCCTTGACTTGCCCTCAAACAACGTTTTGTAACTCTAAATCTATATGGAGCATCAAATTCATTCTTTCACCGTAAGAAACAGCAGGCTTTGGTGAACAGTCATGGAAATTTTCAGGTCTCTGTGGAAATCCATCAAAAAGATATGACGAGAGAAAAAAGTGCCTCATTTCCAGAGTTTGAAATCTGAACAGATCTGAGCGAATGACTAATTTCCTACCCTCAAACAAGTGTAACTCATCTCAGAACGGTAATAGGTGAAAAAACTTCTTGAATTGTGAGCATCAGGAGTGTCTGAAGATATATTTGCACAAGCCTCATGTCTCAACTTTGTTTCGTTAAGGAGATATGATGATTTGAAAATGCCTCTCATTAGAAAATTCCAGCGCTGATTTTGAAGAAACTCTCCATTGAGTTTCTATGGAGAGTTTTGAGACTTTGTGTTACTCTGAGGAGATTTGCAAAAATCTGTAAGTCCCACAAGAATGATAGTGACATTTTCTGAAAGCCAGCAAAAATACCTACGTTTTGATGTATAATTTGTGGGGGTTGAGTGGAAATTGAGCGAGTAGCAAGAAGTTGTTCAGACATGAAGAGAAAATTCAGAAAGGACAAGTGCACACTCTGAGTTAATTGCATAGCAACCATAACAACGCATGTATTTTCTGAAAAATCACAATTTTGCAACTGAAAACTTAAAGAGGTATAAAATTAAAACGGTAGAAGATCTGAAAAAGCTGAATCAGACAGGAATAGCCCAATAATCTGAGAACATTTTAAAGTTTGAATGGAGTTTCTGGGTGAAAGTATGACAAAGTAGTTAAGTTTCAAAAACAAGCAAGTTTTAGGAGAATTTCTGAAGATTTCCATTCATTTCAATGGGACAAATTAAAGGAAAAAAGTGTAATACTTTAAAAAGTATAACAGTAATAAACACCAAAAGTCATAGCCTACGTCAGCAGAAAGAGCAGAACAGTATAGAGTTTGAACGGTGAAAATCGGCTGAAAACTGAAGCAGTAGTTAAGCGGCAAAAAACGTCACGGAAGCAACCAGAATAAAGTATAATAAAGAATAAAGAGAAACAGGAACTCAATAGTGTGGAAGTTTTAGGGCATCCACACAATTTGCATTCCTCTTGAAAATGCTGTGTGGATGCCTTAACGCTGAAGTTGTCTGCTGAAAAGCTGAAAAAGATGAAAAGTTGCAAAAGTTGTATGGTGGTGGAAAAAAAAAAAAATGTTGCCCTGTGCAGGATTCGAACCTGGCCCTCCTGGGTTCAAGGCAGCTACTCATCTCACTGAGCCAAAGTCATTCTCACAAAGAAGAGGTGGAGAGACGGACAATTTTGCTGTAATTAGCAGAAGCTGCTGAGAATTGTGCTGATAAGAGGTGAAAAGGCTGAAAATTTTGCAGAAAAGAGGTAAATCAGCAGAATTTCTGCTGAAAAGCGGTGAAAAAGCAGAAAATTGCGCTGAAAAGAGATGAATCAGCAGAATTTCTGCCGAAAAGAGTTTTTCCTGAAAACAGCTGAGATCTGTGCTAATAAGAGGTGAAAAGGCTGGAAATTTTGCAGAAAGAAGTAAATCAGCCAATTTCGTTTGAAAAGAGGTGAAAATTCTGCTGAAAAGAGTTCAATCAGCAGAATTTCTGCTGAAAAAAGAGTTCTGCAGAACTTTTCAGAATTCTGCTGAAAAGATGTTTTTGCTGAAAATAGCTGAAAAAGCTGGGATTTGTGCTGAAAAGTGGTGAAAAACTGAAGATTCTGCTGAAAACGGGTTATAAAGCTGAAATTTGTGTTGAAAAGAGTAAAAAAGTTTAACTGTTAACTGAAAGAAATGTTGCCATAAGCGGGATTTGAACCCGGGCCTCCCAGTCTCTGAGAACGGACGCTCATCTCACTGAGCTAAAACACAGGCAAGTTTCAACCCGGCAAGGAAAATCAGTGAGGCCACTGATAATATGGCAGAAATGGGCAAAAAATTATTAAAAAAAATTCAATATCTCAAAAAGTATAGAAGTTATGAGCACCAAAAGTCATTGCCGGAAAGAGCAGAAAGAGCAGAATTTTTAAGATTTGAACGGTGAAAATAGCACAAAAACTGAGGGAGTAGATAAGTGCCAAAAAGTGTACGGAAGCAACTAGAAGAATAATAATAAAGAACTAGAAAAATTTGCATTTCCTCGAAAATGCTGTGTGGATGCCTTAACGCTGAAGTTGCCTGCTGAAAAGCTGAAAAGTTGAAAACTTGCAAAAGTTATATGGCGGTGAAGAAACTGAAAATTCTGCTGAAAACAGCTGAAGAAGCAGAAAATGTTTGCTGAAAAGTGGTGAAAAGCCAAAAACTTCTACTGAAAGGGGTAAAGACAGAGAAATTTTGCTGAAAAAAAACATTGCCCTAAGCGGGATTCGAACCTGGCCCTCCCGGTCCTAAGGCAGGCACTCATCTCACTGAGCCAAAGTCATTCTGACAAAGATGAGGTGGAGAGACTGACAATTCTGCTTAAATGAGCAGAAGCTGCTGAGAATTGTGCTAAGAGGTGAAAAGGCTGAAAATTTTGCAGAAAAGAGGTGAATCAGCAGAATTTCAGCTGAAAAGAGGTAAAAAGCAGAAAGTTGCGCTGAAAGAGATGAATCAGCAGAATTTCTGCTCAAAAGAGTTTTTTCTGAAAACAGCTGAAATTTGTGCTGATAATAGGGGAAAAGGCTGAAAATTTTGCAGAAGAGGTGAATAAGCAGAATTTGGGCTGAGAAGGGGTGAAAATTCTGCTGAAAAGAGTTCAATCAGCAGAATTTCTGCTGAAAAGAGTTCTGCAGAACTCTTTTCAGAATTCTGCTGAAAAGAGGTTTTTGCTGAAAACAGCTGAAAAAGCTGGGATTTGTGCTGAAAAGTGGTGAAAAACTGAAAATTGTGCTGAAAAGGGGTGAAAAAGCTTAAATTTGTGTTGAAAAGAGTTAAAAAGTTTAACTGTTAACTGAAAGAAATGTTGCCATAAGCGGGATTTGAACCCGGGCCTCCCAGTCTGAGAACGGATGCTCATCTCACTGAGCTAAAACACAGGTCAACCCGGCAAGGAAAATCAGTGAGGCCACTGATAATATGGCAGAAATGGGCAAAAAATATTGCAAAAAAATTCAATATCTCAAAAAGTATAGAAGTTATGAGCACCAAAAGTCATTGCCGGAAAGAGCAGAAAGAGCAGAATTTTTAAAGTTTGAATGGCGAAAATCGGCTGAAAACTGAAGGAGTAGTTAAGTGCCAAAAAGTGTACGGAAGCAACTAGAAGAATAATAACTAGAAAAATTTGCATTTCCTGCGAAAATGCTGTGTGGATGCCTTAACGCTGAAGCTGTCTGCTGAAAAGCTGAAAAAGCTGAAAAGTTGCAAAAGTTGTATGGTGGTGAAAAAGAATGTCACCCTGAGCAGGATTCGAACCTGGCCCTACCAGGTGCAAAGCAGCTACTCATCTCACTGTGCCAAATTCACTCTCACAAGATAAGAGATGGAGAGACTGACAATTATGGTGAAATGAGCAGAAACTGCTGAGAATTGCACTGATAAGAGGTGAAATGGTTGAAAATTTTGCAGAAAAGAGGTGAATCAGCAGAATTTCTGCTGAAAAGAGGTGAAAAAGCAGAAAATTGCAATGAAAAGAGATGAATCAGCAGAATTTCTGCTCAAAAGAGTTTTTTTCTGAAAACAGCTGAGATCTGTGCTAATAAGAGGTGAAAAGGGTGAAAATTTTGCAGAAGAGGTCAATAAGCAGAATTTCGGCTGAAAAGAGGTGAAAATTCTGCTGAAAAGAGTTCAATCAGTAGAATTTCTGCTGAAAAGAGTTCTGCAGAACTTTTCAGAATTCTGCTGAAAAGATGTTTTGCTGAAAATAGCTGAAAAGCTGGGATTTGTGCTGAAAAGTGGTGAAAAACTGAAGATTCTGCTGAAAACGGGTTATAAAGCTGAAATTTGTGTTGAAAAGAGTAAAAAAGTTTAACTGTTAACTGAAAGAAATGTTGCCATAAGCGGGATTTGAACCCGGGCCTCCCAGTCTGAGAACGGCTGCTCATCTCACTGAGCTAAAACACAGGTCAACCCGGCAAGGAAAATCAGTGAGGCCACTGATAATATGGCAGAAATGGGCAAAAAATATTGCAAAAAAAATTCAATATCTCAAAAAGTATAGAAGTTATGAGCACCAAAAGTCATTGCCGGAAAGAGCAGAAAGAGCAGAATTTTTTAAAGTTTGAATGGCGAAAATCGGTTAAGAACTGAGGGAGTAGTTAAGTGCCAAAAAGTGTACGGAAGCAACTAGAAGAATAATAATAATAAAGAATAAAGAGAAACAGGAAAACAATAGTGTGGAAGCCCTTTAAGGGCATCCACACAATAATAAAGAATAAAGAGAAACAGGAAAACAATAGTGTGGAAGCCCTTTAAGGGCATCCACACAATAAAAGAGAAACAGGAAAACAATAGTGTGGAAGCCCTTTAGGGCATCCACACAACTAGAAAAAATTTGCATTTCCTGCGTAAAATGCAGTGTGGATGCTGGAACGCTGAAGCTGTCAGCTGAAACTAGCTGAAAAAGCTGAAAAGTTGCAGAAATTGTAAAAACTTTGCAGAAGCAAAGGAACCTTGCTAAAATGTAGTAACTTAGCAGAACTGCAATATCTTAGAGGAAACATAATACTTGGCAGAAATACAATAGCATAGCAGAACTTAGCAGAAATATTGTAACTTAGCAGAAACACGATAACTTCTCAAAAATACAAGAATTTAGGAGTAATAGTATAAGATAACAGAAAGAATATATTTAGCGAAACATTCTTAAACATTACAGAAATACAATGATTTAGAAAAACAGTACAACATAGCAGAAATGCTGCGATTTACCAGAGACACTGTAATTTACTATTAATATTGAATTTTTTTTTAAAAATACTATGTTTTAGCACAAATACTGTAATTTCACAGAAATACTATCATTTGGCAGAAATACTATGTTTCAGCAGAAATACTCTGGTTTAGCACAAATATTATAACATAGCAGTAATACAATTATATAGCAGAAATGCTATATTTAGAAAGAAAAATATAATATAGTAGAAATACTATGATTTAGCAGAAATACTATGATTGAGCAGAAGTACTAAGATGTAGTAAAAGTACTTTGATTTAACAGAAATACAATTATGGAGGAGTAATACTTTAAAATGGGAGAAATATTGATACACACACACACATACACAGAGCCTAAAGGGAACAGTATTTGTGCCATGGAGTGTTAACAAGAATCTGAGGTCCATATTAGAAAAGCTGGTAAAATCATAAAAGTTTGCAGAATTGTAATAAATGATGAATATGAATTAGTGGTCTGTGATAGTGTATTAATTTGAATCCACCAAAAAAAACATGTTGCCCAAGGTGTAATTGAACCCACGACCTTTGGGTTGCAGACCTGTGTCATTACCAACTGTGCCACTGGGAAAGAGAGCGAGCGCCTGGAAAACAGGGTGATGAGCAGTCAGAATTAGATTGCGGTGAGAGGGAAAAACGCTGTTTTTGGAGTTACAAAACGTCGTGTAACTCAAAAACTAGGTGGACTAGAAGCATAATTCTTCTACTGGGTGAATCAGCGTACTTTCGTACTTTGACTGTGATTTGCATTGCTCTTTGTACATCTGTCGCTGAGATATGACGCAGAGAGAAGAAAGGGCAGACCTCAGATATGATTGGCTGGCTGGGAAGCCGTGCAGGCCCTGAAATGTAAATTTTATATGTATCAGTCCTCACAGAGGATTAGCTGCCTGGGGACCTGGCAGAAATATATACAAATAGTATGATTAAGCATAAATACTACATTTAGTAGAAATACTATGTTTTAGCACAAATACTATAAAATGGCAGAAATACTATAATTAAGCAGAAATACTATATTTGGCAGAAACACTATATTTAGTACAAATCTTATGAAATAGCAGAAATAATATGATTTAGCAGAAATGCTGTATTTGGCACAAATCTCATAAAATAGCAGAAATAGTATGATTTAGCAGAAATCCTGTATTTAGCACAAATACTGAAAAGCAGCAGAAATGCTATGACTTAGCACAACAGTAATAACTTATAGAAAAATTGGAAAAGCAAAATGGACAGCTGGAAAAATCCTGAACATGCTAAGGGTCCCTCAAATCTAATTGTTAATTGAAAAAAAAAAAATCAAAAAAAAAGTATAACAGTCACACAATCACAAATATGGGCACATATGGAAACACACATGCACAGAGAGACACACACAGGACCAAATTCAGTCAACCAGTCTAAATATATTGAATTTAAGTGATATAATAAGATGCTCCCATCAAAAGGCTCTCTCGCTCTCTCTCTCTCTCTCTCTCACACACACACACACACACAGAGCCTAAAGGGAACAGTATTTGTGCCATGGAGTGTTAACAGGAATCTGAGGTCCATATTACAGAAGCTGCTAAAATCATAAAAGGTTGCAGAATTGTAATAAATGATGAATATGAATTAGTGGTCTGTGATAGTGTATTAATTTGTAGGAAAAAACACATGTTGCCCAAGGTGTAATTGAACCCACGACCTTTTGGGTTGCAGACCTGTGTCATTACCAACTGCGCCACTGGGAAAGAGAGCGCGCGCCTGGAAAACAGGGTGATGAGCAGTCAGAATCAGATTGCGGTGAGAGGCGAAAAAACACCGTTTTTGCAGTTACAAAACGTCGTGTAACTCCAAAACTAGGTGGACTAGAAGCATAATTCTTGTACTGGGTGAATCAGCGACGTTCGTGTACTTTGACTGTGATTTGCATTGCTCTTTGTACATCTGTCGCTGAGATATGACGAGAGAAGAAAGGGCAGACCCCAGATATGATTGGCTGGCTGGGAAGCCGTGCAGGCCCTGATATGTATTTGTATGTATCAGTCCTCACAGAGGATTAGCTGCCTGGGGACCTGGCAGAAATATATAGAAATAGTATGATTAAGCATAAATACTACATTTTTAGAAAAACTATATTAAGCACAAATCCTATAAAAAGCAGAAATACTATATTAAACAATATAAATATCCTCTAAAAATCCTATAAAAAGCAGTAAAACTGTACTATGATTTGGTAGAAAAACCCTAATTAATCAAAAATACTAAATTTGGCAGAAATAGCAGAAACACTATATTTAGCACAAATCTTATGAAATAGCAGAAAGAGTATGATTTAGCAGAAATGCTGTATTTAGCACAAATCTGATAAAATAGCAGACATAGTATGATTTTGCAGAAATGCTGTATTTAGCACAAATACTGAAAAGCAGCAGAAATGCTATGACTCAACACAATAGTAATAACTTAAATAGAAAAATTGGAAAAGCAAAATGGACAGCTGAAAGAATCCTGAACATGCTAAGGGTCCCTCAAATGTAATTGTTAAATGAAAAAATCAGCAAGAAAAAGTATAACAGTGACACAATCACAAATATGGACACATATGGAAACACACATGCACAGAGACACACACAGGATCAAATTCAGTCAACCAGTCTAAATATATTGAATTTAAATCATATAATAAGATGCTCCCATAAAACTCTCTCTCTCGCCCTCTTTCTCTCTCTCTCTCTCACACACACACACACACACACACACACACACACACACACACACACACACACACACACACAGGAGAGACAAGCAAGTTTCTAGGTCAGTCAAGCAGCCTGGGAGCTGCTAAATTTGAATCCACCAATCAGAGAGGCTGTGTACTTTTTCCCGCCAAAACAGGTGCAGCCGTTTTACACACACAGAGCACAGAGACAGGATTTCTGCAGTGAATTTCTCATAGTGAGGACTCCCCTCAAACAAATGGCTATAATTTCCTAACCGTAGGGGCTAGAACGGTCATTCTTACACCGT
This sequence comes from Oreochromis aureus, assembly GCF_013358895.1. Classification (NCBI taxonomy): domain Eukaryota; kingdom Metazoa; phylum Chordata; class Actinopteri; order Cichliformes; family Cichlidae; genus Oreochromis; species Oreochromis aureus. The sequence goes on from NW_024108906.1 coordinate 491,325, forward strand.
TTTGTTCAGAAGAGATGGGGAATCTTAAAGTGTTGACAATTTATCATTAAAATATGAATTATTGACGATATTTGACTTCTAATGCACCATAACTGAGTAGAGGCAAGCAAAATCTGCCTTGACTTGCCCTCAAACAACGCTTTCTAACTCTAAATCTATTTGGAGTATCGATATCATTCTTTCACCGTAAGAGACAGCAGGCTTTGGTGAACAGTCATGGAAATTTTCAGGTCTCTGTGGAAATCTATCAAAAAGATATGACGAGAAAAAAGTGTCTCATTTCCAGAGTTTGAAATCTGAAGAAATCTGAGCGAGGGACGAATTTCTTACCCTCAAACAAACGTAATTCATGGCCAAATGGTAATAGATGAGAAAACAATTCTTGAATTGTGAGCATCAGGAGTGTCTGAAGATATATTGGCACAAGCCTCATGTCTTAACTTCGCTTCGTTGGGGAGATATGACGATTCAAAATGCCTCTCATTACAGAAATCAAGCGGTGATTTTAAACGAACTCTCCATTGACTTTCTATGGGGATTTTTGAGACTTTGTGTTGGTCTGAGGAGATTTGCCAAAATTCTATAAATCCCACAACAATGATAGTGACATTTTCTGAAAGCCAGCAAAAATACCTACGTTTTGATGTATAATTTGTGTGGGTTGAGTGGAAATTGAGCGAGTAGCAAGAAGTTGTTCGGACATGAAGAGAAAATTTCCAAAGGTACAGTGGCTCACTTAGAACCAACTGCATAGCAACCATAACAACGCATGTATTTTGTGAAAGATCACAAAATGAAACTGAAAACTTAAACAGGGATAAGATGAAAATGGTAACAGATATGAAAAAGCTGAATCATTCATAAATAGCCCAATAATTTGAGAACATTTTAAAGTTTGAATGGTTGTTCTAGGCGAAAGTAGGACAAAGTAGTTAAGTTTCAAAATCAAGCAAGTTTTAGCAGAATTTTGGAAGTTTTCCATTCATTTCAATGGGACAAAAAAAGCATAAAAAGCTTAATATTTTAAAAAGTATAACAGTTAAAAATACCAAAAGTCATAGCGCACATTAGCAGAAATAGCAGAATAGTTTAAAATTTGAACGGTAAAAATCGGTTGAAAATTGTGGAAGTAGAAAAGTGCCGAAAAAAGTACAAAAAGTTGCAACTAGAATAATA
>NW_024108906.1:497500-570662 GCF_013358895.1 Oreochromis aureus
AAAAAGTATAATAGATAAAAATACCAAAAGTCATTGCCATCATTAGCAGAAATAGCAGAATAGTTTAAAATTTGAACGGTGAAAATCGGCTGAAAATTGTGGAAGTAGTTAAGTGCCAAAAAAAGTACAAAAGTGGCAACTAGAATAACTAGAAAAATTTGCATTTCCTGCGAAAATGCAGTGTGGATGCTGTAAAGCTGAAGCTGTCAGCTGAAACTAGCTGAACAAGGTGAAAAGTTGCAGAAGTTGTAAAACCTTTGCAAAAAATTGTAATAACTTTGCAGAAGCATAAGAACTTAGCAAAAATGTAATTACTTAGCAGAACTGCAATAACGTAAAGAAAACATAATACTTGGCAGAAATACAATAACATAGCAGAACTTAGCAGCAGAAATTAGAATAAATATTGTAACTTAGCAGAAACAAGATAACTTTTCAGAAATACAGGATTTTAGCAAACATGGTACAAGATTACATAGATACTTTATTTAAACAAAATACCTAAACATTGCACAAATACTGTGATTTAGGACAAATACTACAACATAGCAGAAATGCTGTAATTCAGCAAATATATTATGCTATGGCACAAATAGAAAGAATATGCTCAAATACTATGATTTTGCTCAAATAATATGATTAAGCAATAATACTAAGATTTAGCAGAAATACTGTATTTAGCACAAACACCGAAAAGTAGCAGAAATACTGTAAATTAGCATAATAGTAATAACTTGCACAATTACAAATATGGACATGGTAAATGGCCTGTATTTATATAGCGCTTTTATGGTCCCTAAGGACCCCAAAGCTCTTTACATATCCAGTCATTCACCCATTCACACACTGGTGATGGCAAGCTACGTTGTAGCCACAGCCACCCTGGGGCGCACTGACAGAGGCGAGGCTGCTGGACACTGGCGCCACCGGGCCCTCTGACCACCACCAGTAGACAACGAGTGAAGTGTCTTGTCCAAAGACACAACGACCGAGACTGTCCGAGCCGGGCCTCGAACCGGTAACCTTCCGATTACAAGGCGAACTCCCAACTTTTGAGCCACGATCGCCCCCATATATGGAAACAAACATGCACAGACACACACACAGGATCCAATTCAATCAACCAGTGTAAATATATTGATTTTAAATCACACAATAAGATACACCCATAAAAAGGCTCTCTATCTCTCTCTCTCTGTCATACAGACACACACACACACACACACACACACACACAGTGGCGGTCCTAGCCTGTTTGGCGCCCCGGGCGAACACACCCTCTGGCGCCCCCCACACACACACACACACACACACACACACACACACACACACACACACACACACACACGGAGAGAAACAGACAGATCAGAGGATTGCAGCTGCTCTTGGATTTTCAGTGTGTCGGAGAACGGTCACATAAATTTCATTACAAAGTTTTTACCTTTGCTTCAATGTGTCCTTTCTCGTTCAAATTGTTTATTCACATAGTAAAGAAGTAGCTCAGTAAGTAGGAACAGCGATAGTTTAAAGACATTTTCTACAATAATTTCATCAACTGCGGTTAAAAAACAAATCAGTAAATTCACAAATGATGGACTCTTTTCAGAGGTACGCTTCATGTACCGATTAACATACACTTAAACGATGTACATTAGGCTGCACACTGGTTATGCCATTACGGATTTGCTCAAGAGTCTGTTTAAGCTAAAAAACTTGAAATATATACATCTGTATATTTTAACATAGATAAAATGTTTTTGGAGTCACAATTTAAACACTGTTTGAATAATCAAAGAGATATTTATAAAGGACAGGCTTACCGGGAGCAGAGAAACTCGCTGTTTTGTCTCTTTTGCATAAGCCACACCAGAAAAGCTCTGTGCGGATAGCAAAGTCTGCGCTGTGGGAGTGTCTGGACCCTCCACGCCAGCATCTGCAGCACTGGTCCCCAGGGGCACGGCAAACTTGTAAGCCGGCTCCCGGAAAATATGCTTGAGTTGTTCTTGTGTCCAACAAAAATGAGTTCTGCTATGTTTTATTTTTAATGTTACTGCGTTAGCACAATTTAAAATCAAAAGATTATTAGTCTCTTAAATGAATGGCATCTTGTTAGACCGGGGACGGGGGCTTAAAAAAAAATACTAATACATTGTTTTACATCTTGTGCACACTTCAATGAAACTCAAAAAGTGGGACACACAATATGGAGATGATGACTCGGCATTTGTTAGGGAGCAGTGTAAGTATAGAGAGGAGGAATTCCCATTCATGTACTCTGCAATGTGCATTGTGTCCTTGTTTTACTTTTTTCTAAATAAATAGCTGTGAAAAACCCCATCAAAGTTGAGGTAAGTATTCACCATGTTTTTTTTATTAGGGTCAAATTTCTCTTTGTGTAAAAATTAAGCCAACATCCAAGTGTCAAAGGTCGGTTCTAAAAAACAAGTCAGTCCCTGAAGCTTATTTGTGCCACAGATGGTAATTCAGTGACTGTGTGTGAGGAATGTTTTGTGATCTGTCTGATCTTAAAAAACTAACTTTGTTGTTACAATATTGGGGAAAGTTTGAACGGCTGATCATGGAGCAGGATGAAGGTCAAAGGAAACTCGCTGCACACGCTTCGGTTATGCTTCCATCCGCATAGTCATCCAGCCGGTCCGTGCTATATCGCCCCCCTGACCCGGAGTGGTATAACGTGTTGTAATTCAATTCAATTCAATTCAATTTTATTTATATAGCGCCAAATCACAACAAAAGTCGCCTCAAGGCGCTTTATATTGTACAGTAGATAGCACAATAATAAATACAGAGAAAAACCCAACAATCATATGACCCCTATGAGCAAGCACTTTGGCGACAGTGGGAAGGAAAAACTCCCTTTAACAGGAAGAAACCTCCGGCAGAACCAGGCTCAGGGAGGGGCGGCCATCTGCTGCGACCGGTTGGGGTGAAAGAAGGAAAACAGGATGAAAGACATGCTGTGGAAGAGAGACAGAGATTAATAACAGATATGATTCGATGCAGAGAGGTCTATTAGCACATAGTGAGTGAGAAAGGTGACTGGAAGGGAAAAACTCAATGCATCATGGGAATCCCCGGCAGCCTACGTCTATTGCAGCATAACTAAGGGAGGATTCAGGGTCAGGATTCAGGGTTGTAGAAAAGTTTGTTCGATTCGCTCTCTCTCTCTCTCTCTCTTACCAAAATAATAAATTCTCTGGGTTTTTTTTTTCTCATATGTTTATGGTACGAGATGGAGGAAGCATCCCAATCTCTCGGAGGTAATGAACCGACGGAACTTATTCAAGTTCTCAATATGTGCGCTGTGCTTTTTTTTCACTAAGGGTTATTTTACACGTACATTGAGTTGAGGCCAATATGAAATTCTTTGCTTGGCTGGAGGCATTAAGAAATACTAATAACGATTAGAGAGGCTGTTGACTCCTCCTCGATATCGTAAAAACAAGGCCGTTTTCTTTTAGGGTTTCTGTCTATTGAGAAAACCCATTGTAAAAGTAGCTCAAAAAATGAAGAAAAACTTTTACTTTGGTCTGAGAAGGAGTGGCTGCACAAAACCAAAATACCTGGTGTTTTAATTGTTTAAGTAAGGCCGATTTCTGAAGATGTGTGCAGCGCTTTTTTCCTCTAAGGTTTACACATACGAGGTGGGCGGTCTGTAGGTTACAAGCGGATAGAAAGTTCTTCTTTTCATTACAAGCAATGGTGTAGCCTGCCTCCACCCCACTCTATAAAAATGCAATTTGTTGCTAGGCAGATAATCTTAAAGGTTCTTTATTGCGTCTGTAATATAAGAAAGTAAAATACTATTGAAAGAAATGGTTCTCTACAGCCAATAGGAAGTCACTATTTTCTTTTCTCATTACAAGCGCTGGTGTAGCTTACCTCTACCCGGCACTATATATGTATATATATATATATATATGTAATCCGTTACTAGTCAGATAATCTCAAAGTTTTTTTATTTTATTGTGCCTGTCATATAAGAAAGTAAAATACATCCGCTATTGAAAAAGGAAATAGTGAGAAAATTGTCATAATATTTAAACAGAATTCAAACTGCTGTCTGTGGAAAACTAACTGTCTCTCTATACAGCACTGACTCAACAGCCGCGTCACCCTTCAGGATCCCCCCTCCCTCTCTGATCCCCAGATCTCTTCCCCGTCCAAGTACAGAGGGCTGCAGAATGAAAGGATCCATCTTGCTGTCTGTGCATAGTGCGCCGCCCTCTCTGTTTTTATTCTCCTCCCTCCCTCTAAAAACTTTTTTTATTTTTTTCTCATGGCGCGATTATGGATCATATTACACACTTACTGTGGGGGGAAGGGAGGGGTCATCAATCAGATTTTGACACAAGGTGCTGATGCAATTCGTCACGCTTAGGGATCAAATTACACACTTCCTGTGGGGGAGGGGAGGTCAAATTACACACTTCCGGTGGGGAGGGAGGGGTCAAAAGGTCAAGGCTAGGGTCATCAATCAAATTGAGACATAAGCTGTATACCTATGTTTTTTTGACACATCTGCTTACCTGTATCTTTTGCTCGTTTCTCCTTGTAGTAGCCATAATTAAATGTATTGAATTTTAATGATCACTGGGTTTTCATTTGTTTGGCTATGGTGATGTGTGACGAGAGTCACGTGGGACATTAAGAGGGCGTTGTCAGTCTGTCTTTCACTGGTTTGATTTTGACAGAGAGCAGGGCTGGGTAGCTGTAGTTTTTGTTGAACGCAGCACAACGAGTTTCCCCTTGTTGCATTAGAGCTGTGATGTTTTAAGAGTTTGAATCGCGAGCTGATCACATTGCTCTGTAAACTTTTCAAGCACTTTAATAAACAAGCAAGCAATTCCACCTCTCGCATTATTGCGTACAGTTGACAGCGCATCAGGCAAATAGGCAGGCTCCACCCCCAACCTCTAGCGACTGTGGAAGTCGCTACACTCCTCCTTTTCTCTTTTTTGAAACTTTAAAAACGGGTTGTGTGTGAGACTTTAAATCAACAAAATATAAAATATACATTTTAAATTGTTATTGATCCCTTTACCCCGAGTCCTGAAGTGTATATTTATTTTCTTACTCTTCTTATATTTATTGTTTGTTTACTTGCACTGCTGTAACTGGAGCCTCGTCGTCTCGTCTCTCTATATACTGGACTGTATGTAGCGGAGATGACAATAAAGTTTACTTTGACTTCAGCAGCGAGCAGGCGCACCGAGGGCTCTCGCGCTCACTTTTCGCCTATAGAATTTCGAAAAAACATCGGTGCAAATTACAAGTCTGTATCATGTCTGCTGTTTTCGTGTTTGTTGGTTTGTTTTTATTTTGTTTTATTTTGCGAGTTGGTTATTAGATGCTGCTCCAGCCACCCAGAGAATCCCCCGCCGCCCCGCCCTCTCCTCCCTGTGCCGCAAGCAGCAGGCGCACCTCGGCAAACGGAGGGCGCCCTTACTCCCAGCAAATGGGCTTTAGAAAACTGATCGGTGCCTATGCCATTCCCAATATGCGCTGGCATGATGTCGGGGCAGCATGAGTACGAGCATTTTTTATTTTTTTTTTTGCCGATGCCCGTGATGCCGCCCCCCACCACGATGCCGCCCCGGGCAACCGCCCGTGTCGCCCGTATCTAAAACCGCTACTGCACACACACACGCAGCAGCAGCAGAAGCAAGTGAACAAACAGGGGCTGTACATACAGTGTTTCCTGTATGTTTCTAGGTGGGTCAAAAAGCCTGGAGCTGCTTAATATGAATCCACCAATCAGAAAGGCTATGTACTTTTTTTCCCGCCAAAACAGGTGCACCTGTTTTACACACGCAGCACAGAGACAGGATTTGTGCAGTCTATTTTTCATAGTGAGGACTCCTCTCAAACAAATGGCTATAATTTCCTTACCAGCTGCCCCACTGGGAAAGACAGTGAGCTCTTGGGAAGCGGGGTGACGAGCAGTCAGAATTAGATCGGTGTGAGAGTCAAGAGCGCCGCTTTTTGGAGTTACAAAACGTCGTGTAACTCCAAAACTAGGTGGACTAGAAGCATAATTCTTGTACTGGGTGAATCAGCGGACTTTGGTGTACTTTGACTGCGATTTTCATTACTCTTTGTACATCCGTCGCTGAGATATGACGAGAGAAGAAAGCGGCAGACCTCAGATATGATTGGCTGGCTGGGAAGCTGGCAGAAATATATAGTAATAGTGTGATTAAGCATAAATACTACATTTAGCAGAAATACTGTATTAAGCACAAATCCTATAAAAAGCAGAAATACTATATTAAGCACAAATCCTATAAAAGCAGAAATACTATATTAAGCAATATAAAATCCTATAAAATGGTATAAAAAGCAAAAATACTGTAATATGATTTGGTAGAAAACTATAATTAATCAGAAATACTATATTTGGCAGAAATACTGTAATCAGCACATATACTGTAACATGACAGAAATTCCTCCACTTAGTAGTAATACTATAACATAACATAAATGTTATGATGAGTTGAGCTGGCTGGTACTCTGGTGCAGTCAGCACAATCTGGAGCTGAACACTCTTAAAACTGTAGAGATGACAGTGGACTTCAGGAGACATCCCTCAACTCTGCCCCCCCCTCATCATATCAGACAGCCCTGTGTCGACTGTGGAGATCTTCAAGTTGCTGGGTACCACCATCTCCCAGGACCTGAAGTGGGAGACCAACATCAACTCCATCCTCAAAAAGACCCAGCAGAGGATGTACTTCCTGAGACAACTGGGGAAGTACAGTCTTCCACAGGAGCTGCTGATCCAGTTCTACACTGCAGTCATTGAGTCTGTCCTGTGCTCCTCCATCACAGTCTGGTGGTATGGTGCAGCCACTAAACAGGACAGGTGCAGACTGCAGCGGACTGTACGGGCAGCAGAAAGGATCATCGGCGCCCCCTGCCCTCCATCCAGGATCTGTACCTCTCAAGAACCAGGAAACGGGCAGGGAAAATCATCACAGACCCCTCACACCCTGGACACAGACTTTTTGATCTGCTGCCCTCTGGCAGGCGGTACAGAAGCCTGCAGACCAGGACCACCCGACACAGGAACAGTTTCTTTCCCTCGCCATCTCCCTTCTAAACAGTTGAACTGTCACACTGCTCCCACTGCCAGACTGCAACTGCACCTTATGTACATTCTGTAGTATTCATTCCACCTCATTTCATTTCTGTATTTTATGTATATACGTTTAGATTAGTTATTTGTAGTTGGGTTACACAGCTTTGTGTATGTATGTGTATGCATGTGTAATGTATATATAGATACGTGTGTGTGTGTGGGTGCGTGTGTGTGTGTGTGTGTGTGTGAGATTTACATTGCTGTGCTCGAGAGCCACCATCTACTGGAACCAAATTCCTTGTATTTGTCTGCACATATACTTGGCCAATAAACACGATTCTGATGATTTGGCACAAAAACCATGATTTGGCAAAAATACTATAATTTAGCAGAAATACTATGATTGAGCAGAAGTACTAAGATGTAGTAAAAGTACTTTGATTTAAGAGAAATACAATTATGGAGGAGTAATACTTTAAAATGGGAGAAATATTGATACACACACACATTCACAGAGCCTAAAGGGAAGAGTATTTGTGCCATGGAGTGTTAAGAAGAATGTGAGGTCCATATTAGAAAAGCTGGTAAAAGTTTTCAGAATTGTAATAAATGATGAATATGAATTAGTGGTCTGTGATAGTGTATTAATTTGTAGGGCAAAAACATGTTGTTCAAGGTGGAGTTGAACGCACGACCTTCGGGTTGCAGACCTGTGTCATTACCAGCTGCGCCAGTGGGAAAGAGAGTGAGCTGTTGGGAAACAGGGTGATGAGCAATCAGAATTAGATCGCGGTGAGAGTCAAAGAGGCGCCGTTTTTTGAGTTACAAAACGTCGTGTAACTCCAAAACTAGGTGGACTAGAAGCATAATTCTTGTACTGGGTGAATCAGCGGACTTTGGTGTACTTTGACTGTGATTTTCATTGCCCTTTGTACATCCGTCGCTGAGATATGACGAGAGAAGAAACTGCAGACCGCAGATATGATTGGCTGGCTGGGAAGCTGGCACAAATATATAGTAATAGTGTGATTAAGCATAAATACTACATTTAGCAGAAATACTGTATTAAGCACAAATCCTATAAAAAGCAGAAATACTATATTAAGCACAAATCCTATAAAAAGCAGAAATACTATATTAAGCAATATAAATATCCTATAAAAATGGTATAAAAAGCAAAAAATTCTGTAATATGATTTGGTAGAAAAACTATAATTAATCAGAAATACTATATTGGGCAGAAATACTATATTTAGCACAAATCTTATAAAATAGCAGAAATAGTATGATTCAGCACAATAGTAATAACTTAAACAGAAAAATTGGAAAAGCAAAATGGACAGCTGAAAAAATGCTGAACATGCTAAGGGTCCTTCAAATGTACTTGCTAAATGAAAAAAACTCAGCAAAAAAAAGTGTAACAGTCACACAATCACAAATATGGAAACATATGGAAACACACATGCACAGAGAGACACACACAGGATCAAATTCAGTCAACCAGTCTAAATATATTGAATTTAAATCATACAATAAGATGCTCCCATAAAAACTCTGTCTCGCCCTCTCTTTCTCTCTCTCACACACACACACACACACACACACACACACACACACACACACACACACACACAGGAGAGAGGAGCAACTTGCTAGGTCATTCAAGCAGCCTGGGAGCTGCTAAATTTGAATCCACCAATCAGAGAGGCTGTGTACTTTTTCCCGCCAAAACAGGTGCAGCCGTTTTACACACCTCAGAACAGAGAGAGGCAGGATTTTTGCAGTCTATTTCTCATAGTGAGGATTCCTCTCAAACAAATGGCTATAATTTCCTAACCGTAGGGGCTAGAACGGTCATTCTTACACCGTTTTGTTCAGAAGAGATGGGGGATCTTACAGTATTAACAATTTATCATTAAAATATGAATTATTAAAGATATTTGACTTCTAATGCATCATAACTGAGTAGAGGCGAAGCAAAAACTGCCTTGACTTGCCCTCAAACAACGCTTTCTAACTCTAAATCTATTTGGAGTATTGATATAATTCTTTCACCGTAAGAGACAGCAGGCTTTGGTGAACAGTCATGGAAATTTTCAGGTCTCTGTGGAAATCCATCAAAAGATATGACGAGAGAGAAAAAAAGTGGATCATTTCCAGAGTTTGAAATCTGAAGAAATCTGAGCGAAGGACTAATTTCCTACCCTCAAACAAGTCTAACTCATTTCAGAACGGTAATAGGTGAGAAAGAAATTCTTGAATTGTGAGTGTCAGGAGTGTCTGAAGATATACTGGGACAAGCCTCATGTTTTAACTTCGCTTCGTTAAGGAGATATGACGATTCGAATATGCCTCTCATTACAGAAATCAAGCTGTGATTTTGAACAAGCTCTCCATTGACTTTCTATGGGGATTTTGAGACTTTGTGTTGGTCTGAGGAGATTTGCCAAAATTCTATAAATCCCACAACAATGATAGTGACATTTTCTGAAAGCCAGCAAAAATACCTACGTTTTGATGTATAATTTGTGGGAGTTGAGTGAAAATTAATCAAGTAGCAAGAAGTTGTTCGGACATGAAGAGAAAATTGCCAAAGGTACAGTGGCTCACTTGGAACCAACTGCATAGCAACCATAACAACGCATGTATTTTGTGAAAAATCACAAAGATGAAACTCAAAACTTAAAGAGGGATAAGATGAAAACGGTAACAGATATGAAAAAGCTGAATCATTCATGAATAGCCCAATAATTTGTGAACATTTTAAAGTTTGAATGGTTGTTCTAGGCGAAAGTATGAGAAAGTAGTTAAGTTTCAAAAACGAGCAAGTTTTAGCAGAATTGCAGAAATTTCCCATTCATTTCAATGGGACAAATTAAAGGAAAAAAGCTTAATATTTTAAAAAGTATAACAGCAAAAATACCAAAAGTCATAGCACACATTAGCAGAAATAGCAGAATAGTTTAAAATTTGAGCGGTGAAAATCGGCTGAAAATTGTGAAAGTAGTTAAGTGCCAAAAACGTACAAAAAGTGGCAACTGGAATAATAAAGAATAAAGAGAAACAGGAACTCAATAGTGTGGATGCCTCCAGCATCCACACAACTAGAAAAACTAGAAAAATTTGCATTTCCTGCGAAAATGCTGTGTGGATGCCTATAACGCTGAAGCTGTCTGCTGAAAAGCTGAAAAAGATGAAAAGTTGCAAAAGTTGTATGGTGGTGAAAAAAACATGTCGCCCTGAGCAGGATTCGAACCTGGCCCTCCTGGTTGCAAGGCAGTTACTCATCTCACTGAGCTAAACTCATTCTCTCAAAAAGAGGAGGAGAGACCGACAATTCTGCTAAAATGAGCAGAAGCTGCTGAGAATTGTGCTGAGAAGAGGTGAAAAGGCTGAAAATTTTGCAGAAAAGAGGTAAATCAGCAGAATTTCTGCAGAAAAGAGGCAGAACAAAAGAGAAAACTGAAAACAGGTTTTGCCATGACTGGGATTTGAACCTGGCCGTTCTCGTCTCAAGGCAGCTGCTCATCTCACTGAGCCAAACTCTTCCTCTCAAAAGCAAGAGATGGAGAAACTGACAATTTTGCTAAATGAGCAGAAGCTGCTGAGAATTGTGCTGAGAAGAAGTGAAAAGGCTGAAAATTTTGCAGAAAAGAGGTGAATCAGCAGAATTTCTGCAGAAAAGAGGTAAAGAAGCAATAAGTTGCGCTGAAAAGAGATGAATCAGCAGAATTTCTGCTCAAAGGCAGCTATTCATTTCCCTGAGCCAAAGTCATTCTTACAAAGAAGAGGTGGAGAGACGGACAATTCTGCTGAAATGAGCAGAAGCTGCTGACAATTGTGCTGATAAGTGGTGAAAAGGCTGAAAATTTTGCAGAAAAGAGGTGAATCAGCAGAATTTCTGCAGAAAAGAGGCAAAGCAGAAACTTGCGCTGAAAAGAGATGAATCAGCAGAATTTCTGCTCAAAAGAGTTTTTTTTCTGAAAAAAGCTGAGATTTGTGCTGATAATAGGGAAAAGGCTGAAAATTTTGCAGAAGAGGTGAATAAGCAGAATTTGGGCTGAAAAGGGTGAAAATTCTGCTGAAAGAGTTCAATCAGCAGAATTTCTGCTGAAAAGAGTTCTGCAGAACTCTTTTCAGAATTCTGCTGAAAAGAGGTTTTTGCTGAAAACAGCTGAAAAAGCTGGGATTTGTGCTGAAAAGTGGTGAAAAAAACTGAAAATTGTCCTGAAAAGGGGTGAAAAAGCTTAAATTTGTGTTGAAAAGAGTTAAAAGTTTAACTGTTAACTGAAAGAAATGTTGCCATGAGCGGATTTGAACCCGGGCCTCCCAGTCTGAGAACGGCTGCTCATCTCACTGAGCTAAAACACAGGTCTTCCGGCAAAGAAAATCAGTGAGGCCACTGATAATATGGCAGAAATGGGCAAAAATATTGCAAAAAAAATTCAATATCTCAAAAAGTATAGAAGTTATGAGCACCAAAAGTCATAGCCGGCATTAGCAGAAAGAGCAGAATTTTTAAAGTTTGAATGGCGAAAATCGGCTGAAAACTGAAGGAGTAGTTAAGTGCCAAAAAGTGTACGGAAGCAACTAGAAGAATAATAATAAAGAATAAAGAGAAACAGGAAAACAATAGTGTGGAAGCCCTTTAAGGGCATCCACACAATAAAGAGAAACAGGAACTCAATAGTGTGGAAGCCCTTTTAGGGCATCCACACAATTTGCATTCCTCTTGAAAATGCAGTGTGGATGCTTTAAAGCTGAAGCTTTCTGCTGAAACTAGCTGAAAAAGCTGAAAAGTTGCAGAAATTGTAAAAACTTTGCAGAAGCAAAGGAACTTTGCTAAAATGTAGTGACTTAGCAGAACTGCAATATCTTAGAGGAAACATAATACTTGGCAGAAATACAATAGCATAGCAGAACTTAGCAGAAATATTGTAACTTACCAGAAACACGATAACTTCTCAAAAATACAAGAATTTAGGAGAAATTGTATAAGATAACAGAAAGAATATATTTAGCCAAACATTCTTAAACATTACAGAAATACTATGATTTAGAAAAACAGTACAACATAGCAGAAATGCTGCGATTTACCAGAGACACTGTAATTTACTATTAATATTGAATTTTTTTTTAAAAATACTATGTTTTAGCACAAATACTGTAATTTGACAGAAATACTATCATTCGGCAGAAATACTATGTTTCAGCAGAAATACTCTGGTTTAGCACAAATATTATAACATAGCAGTAATACAATTATATAGCAGAAATGCTATATTTAGAAAGAAAAAATATAATATAGTAGAAATACTATGATTTAGCAGAAATACTGTAATCAGCACATATACTGTAACATGACAGAAATACCTCCACTTAGTAGTAATACTATAACATAAAACAAATGTTATGATTTGGCACAAAAACCATAATTTGGCAAAATACTATGATTTAGCAGAAATACTATGATTGAGCTGAGTACTAAGATGTAGTAAAAGTACTTTGATTTAACAGAAATACAATTATGGAGGAGTAATACTTTAAAATGGGAGAAATATTGATACACACACACACACACAGAGCCTAAAGGGAACAGTATTTGTGCCATGGAGTGTTAACAAGAATCTGAGGTCCATATGAGAAAAGCTGCTAAAATCATAAAAGTTTGCAGAATTGTAATAAATGATGAATATGAATTAGTGGTCTGTGATAGTGTATTAATTTGTAGGAAAAAAAAACATGTTGCCCAAGGTGTAATTGAACCCACGACCTTTGGGTTGCAGACCTGTGTCATTACCAACTGCACCACTGGGAAAGAGAGCGAGAGCCTGGAAAACAGGGTGATGAGCAGTCAGAATTAGATTGCGGTGAGAGGAAAAAAACGCTGTTTTTGGAGTTACAAAACGTCGTGTAACTCAAAAACTAGGTGGACTAGAAGCATAATTCTTGTACTGGGTGAATCAGCGGACTTTCGTGTACTTTGACTGTGATTTGCATTGCTCTTTGTACATCTGTCGCTGAGACATGACGAGAGAAGAAAGGGCAGACCTCAGATATGATTGGCTGGCTGGGAAGCCGTGCAGGCCCTGATAAGTAAATTTTATATGTATCAGTCCTCACAGAGGATTAGCTGCCTGGGGACCTGGCAGAAATATATACAAATAGTATGATTAAGCATAAATACTACATTTAGTAGAAATACTATGTTTTAGCACAAATACTATAAAATGGCAGAAATTCTATAATTAAGCAGAAATATTATATTTGGCAGAAACACTATATTTAGTACAAATCTTATGAAATAGCAGAAATAGTATGATTTAGCAGAAATGCTGTATTTAGCACAAATACTGAAAAGCAGCAGAAATGCTATGACTTAGCACAACAGTAATAACTTATAGAAAAATTGGAAAAGCAAAATGGACAGCTGGAAAAATCCTGAACATGCTAAGGGTCCCTCAAATCTAATTGTTAAATGGAAAAATCAGCAAAAAAAAGTATAACAGTCACACAATCAGAAATATGTACACATATGGAAACACACATGCACAGAGAGAGACACACACAGGACCAAATTCAGTCAACCAGTTTAAATATATTGAATTTAAATCATACAATAAGATGCTTCCATAAAAAGGCTCTCTCGCCTCTCTCTCTCTCTCTGTCACACACACACACACACACACACACACACACACACACACACACACACAAGATCCAATTCAGTCAACCAGTCTAAATATATTGAATTTAAATCTTACAATGAGATCATCTCACACACACACACACACACACACACACACACACACAAGATCCAATTCAGTCAACCAGTCTAAATATATTGAATTTGAATCTTACAATGAGATCATCCCATAAAAAGGCTTTCTCTCTCTCTCTCTCTCTCTCTCTCACACACACACACACACACACACACACACACACACACACACAAGATCCAATTCAGTCAACCAGTCTAAGTATATTGAATTTGAATCTCACAATGAGATCATCCCATAAAAAGGCTTTCTCTCTCTCTCTCTCTCTCTCTCTCCCTCTCTCTCTCTCTGTCACACACACACACACACACACACACACAAGATCCAATTCAGTCAACCAGTCTAAATATATTGAATTTGAATCTTACAATGAGATCATCCCATAAAAGGCTTTCTCTCTCTCTCTCTCTCTCTCTCACACACACACACACACACACACACACACACACACACACACACAAGATCCAATTCAGTCAACCAGTCTAAGTATATTGAATTTGAATCTCACAATGAGATCATCCCATAAAAAGGCTCTCTCTCTCTCTCTCTCTCTCTCCTCTCTCTCTCTCTCACACACACACACACACACACACACAAGATCCAATTCAGTCAACCAGTCTAAATATATTGAATTTAAATCTTACAATGAGATCATCCCATAAAAAGGCTTCTCTCTCTCTCTCTCTGTCACACACACACACACACACACACACACACACACACACACACACACACACGATCCAATTCAGTCAACCAGTCTAAATATATTGAATTTGAATCTTACAATGACATCATCCCATGAAAAGGCTCTCTCTCTCTCTCTCTCTCACACACACACACACACACACACACACACACACACACACACACACACAGGAGAGAGAAGTAAGTTTCTAGCTCAGTCAAGCAGCCTGGGAGCTGCTGAATTTGAATCCACCAATCAGAGAGCCTGTGCACTTTTTTCCCGCCAAAACAGGTGCACGCAGCACAGAGAGACACAGGACTTTTGCAGTCTATTTCTCATAATGACGACTCCCCTCAAACAAATGACCATAATTTCCTAACCGTAGGGGCTAGAACAGTCATTCTTACACCGTTTTGTTCAGAAGAGATGGGGAATCTTAAAGTGTTGACACTTTATCATTAAAATATGAATTATTGAAGATATTTGACTTCTAATGCACCATAACTGAGTAGAGGCAAGCGAAAACTGCCTTGGCTTGCCCTCAAACAACGCTTTCTAACTCTAAATCTATTTGGAGTATTGATATCATTCTTTCACCGTAAGAGACAGCAGGCTTTGGTGAACAATCATGGAAATTTTCAGGTCTCTGTGGAAATCCATCAAAAAGATATGACGAGAGAAAAAAGTGCCTCATTTCCAGAGTTTGAAATCTGAAGAAATCTGAGCGAGGGACAAATTTCCTACCCTCAAACAAACCCAATTCATGGCCAAATGGTAATAGATGAGAAAAAAATTCTTGAATTGTGAGCGTCAGGAGTGTCTGAAGATATATTGGCACAAGCCTCATGTCTTAACTTCGCTTCGTTAAGGAGATATGACGATTCGAAAATGCCTCTCATTAGAGAAATCCAGCGGTGATTTTGAACAAACTCTCCATTGACTTTCTATGGAGAGTTTTCAGACTTTGTGTTGGTCTGAGGAGATTTGCCAAAATTCTATAAATCCCACAACAATGATAGTGACATTTTCTGAAAGCCAGCAAAAATACCTACGTTTTGATGTATAATTTGTGGAAGTTAAGTGAAAATTGAGCAAGTAGGAAGAAGTTGTTCGAACATGAAGAGAAGACTGCGAAACCTACAGTGGCACACTGGAAGCCAAGTGCATAGCAACCATAACAACGCATGTATTTTGTGAAAAACCACAAAGATGAAACTGAAAACTTAAACAGGGATAAGATGAAAATGGTAACAGATATGAAAAAGCTGAATCAGTCATGAATAGCCCAATAATTTGAGAACATTTTAAAGTTTGAATGGTTGTTCTAGGCGAAAGTATGAGAAAGTAGATAAGTTTCAAAAACAAGCAAGTTTTAGCAGAATTGCTGAAGTTTCCCATTCATTTCAATGGGACAAATTAAAGGAAAAAAGCTTAATATTTTAAAAAGTATAACAGTTAAAAATACCAAAAGTCATAGCGCACATTAGCAGAAATAGCAGAATAGTTTAAAATTTGAGCGGTGAAAATCGGCTGAAAATTGTGGAAGTAGAAAAGTGCCAAAAAAGTGCAAAAATTGGCAACTAGAATAATAAAGTAGGATAATAATAAAGATAAAGAATAAAGAGAAACAGGAACTCAATAGTGTGGATGCCTAAAGCATCCACACAATAATAATAAAGTAGAATAAAGTAGAATAAAGAATAAAGAGAAACAGGAACTCAATAGTGTGGATGCATAAAGCATCCACACAATAATAAAGAATAAAGAGAAACAGGAACTCAATAGTGTGGATGCATAAAGCATCCACACAATAAAGAATAAAGAGAAACAGGAAAACAATTGTGTGGAAGCCCTTTAGGGCATCCACACAACTAGAAAAATTTGCATTTCCTGCGAAAATGCTGTGTGGATGCCTTGTAGTGGAATCTGTTGAAAAGAGCAGAAGAAGTAAAACTATGTGCTGAAAAGAGGTGAATAAACTGAAAATTCAGCTGAAAACAGATGCAAAAGACTGTCAAATGAAAAGAGGTGAAAAAAACATGAAAATTCTGCGGAAAACACAAGAAAAAGCTGAAAAAGCTGGGAAGAGGAGAAAAAGCTCAAAATACTGCTGAAAAGAGGTGAATGAGCAGAATTTCTGCTGAAAAGAGGCAGAACAACCTGGTTCTGCTCAAATTCACCAATCAGAGGTACTGCTTCTGTCTGCTTCATCAGGCTGTGTACTTGTATGTATTTCTGCCATGGGCGTTAACAAGAATCTGAGGTCCATATTAGAAAAGCTGCTGAAATCATAAAACTTTGCAGAATTGTAATAAATTAGCAATATAAATTACAGGTCTGTGATAGTGTATAAATTTGTAGTGAAAACAAAATGTTGAACAAGGTTGGATTGAACCCGCGACCTTTGAGCTGCAGACCCATGTCATTACCAACTGCGCCACCTGAAAAGGGGGCGGGTGGCTGGAAAACAGATTGATTAGAAGTCAGAAATGGATTGCAGTGAGAGGCGAAAAATGCCGTTTTGGAGTTACAAAGCGTCACGTAACTCCAAAACTAGGTGGGATAGAAGCACAATTCTTGTACTGGGCGAATCAGCAGATTTTGGTGAACTTTGACTGCGATTTTGATAGCTCTTTGTACCTCCGTCGCGCGGCGAGCAGAAATAAGTGACCACATTGATAATGTGTTCCATTCATTTCAATGGGCAACAATAGCGGTGATTTTGAACAAACTCTACATTGACTGTCTATGGAGAGTTTTCAGACTTTTTGTTGCCCTGAGGAGATTTGCAAAAAATCTGTAACTCCCACAACAATGATAACAATGAAAGCCAGCAAAAATACCTACGTTTTGATGTATAATTTGTGGGGTTGAGTGAGAATTGAGCGAGTAGCAAGAAGTTGTGGACTTGAACAGAAAATTCACAAACTTCCACTGTCCACTCTGAGTTAATTGCATAGCAACCATAACAACGCATGTTTGCTGAAAATAGTTGAAAATAGCTGAAGAAGCTGAAGAAATCAAAGTCAGTGTTTAAAAAGTTGTTGAAATTTTAATAACTTTGCAGAACAACATCGAGTTAACAAAATGTAATAATTTAGCAGAAATGCAATAACTTAGAAGAAACATAACAATTCAGCAGAAACATTGTAGTTTACCAGAAGCTACAACTTAGCAGAAATGTAACAATTTAGAATAACATAACTTCACAGAAATATTACAACTTACCAGAACTGCTCTAATTTTGCAGAAATGTAATAATTAGGCAAAACTGTCAACAGATAACAGCTGAAAACATGGAATTAACCTCAAAGTCACTCATTTAACTGTGAAAAATTAGCAGAAACATTAGAAAAGGAAAAAAAAAAGAAACAGCCAGCAGATAAACTGATGTGGACCAAAACCAAGGTAAAATTGCAGAGTTTACACAGCTGGTGAAATGTAAAAATGGCAACAAACAAACAAACAAACAACCCCCCCACAAAAACAGTTAGGTAATAAATGTACAAGATGCTGCAGTCAGAGAAAAACACCCAAAAATAATGTTAGTGAAATGTCAAAGAGTGGCAGAAAGTTTAGAAAATAGAAAACCAGTAATAGAAAAGTAGAACATTTAAATATTTTTAGAAACATATGATACAAAATATTTACTCAGTTGTTTCAATGATTACAATAATGGCAAACAGAAATAAAAATCCCATTTGCGACAAACAGAAAAATATCAATAGAAAATGCAAATGAAATGAATCTAAATATACAAACAAGTGAAGCATATGTTGGAATTGTGAACATATCCTTGTTTTCCATGTTTATGTTTATGGCCCTAAGATGCGCAGAGACACATGATAGGCTATTAACTGCAAAATATATACATATATAAACAGCAAGTGAGAGACAAAAATATATCCTCTCATTTGCTGGAGTTTTTGTGCACATACCATTTGGCAAGGATAAACAGCATATTCCAATGCCACATTAAAATTTTCAAAAGCTTATTTTTTTCAATTAGTTTACTGCTTCCTGATTTGATGATAAATATGGTACCAAACTACAAAATACTGTCGAAATGAAGTCGACATTGTGATATATTTGAGTTGTGGAGAGTCACACAGCTGAACAATCGATGCACATATTTAAAGAAACAGGGATCAAATAAAGAACATTGTTGTAGAATAAATTACAGTTAAAAATAACCACTGCCCTGCGTTAGAGAGTGACTTATGATGAGGTATTAATTGGGTTAACTTTACCTCTAACAGCTTTTTACATAGTGCTGTGACCAGGGTGAAATCCATCATAAAGTAACTGTAAACAGTAGAACCATTAACATTAATGTTATGGTTCTACTCTGATCAAAACTCAAGTCAGCTGTGTGACCTGATATAAAATGATAAAGAGGAACACCTATAAATGGATGTGACCTTCATGAACTTTTCAAAATGACTTTATATGTCTGACCCATTATCTATATATATTAGAGCAGATGTGTAAAACCACTGTTAGACATACTCTATACTAAAGTAGTTACTGACACCCCATACTAAGGCAGGATTCATACAAACACACATTAACTTTTCTCTTAAACACTTTTTCACATTTTGAGATTGTGTATAAAGAATATGTGTAATGGTTCAATAGATATAGTTATTTAAATGTCCATAATAATCACATGATCATTTTGTACATCCTACAATTCAAGATTTAGAGCTGTGTGTTTGTATGAATTCAGTTTGCTATACTCATAGACTTAGATATATTAATCCACTATTTACCAAAACAAGTTATATGGTTTGGGTAAATAGATTGGGTTTGTTCTACAAAATAACAAAAAACAAAAACAAAAACCACCCACAAAAAACATCTGCACATTAATCCAGAGTTCAGTTTCATATGTCTGATATTGTTTGTTAAATCTGTTGACACAAACACAGTCAAAAATTCATTGTGGTCCTTTTTACCCTCGACCAATGATATGCTGGTCACTTGGACTAGTTTAGTATTTGCTGTCACTGAGGAATGTTAACCATAAGTCCAAAAGACAAAACTGAAAAAATATGTTAATTGCAAACATGTTTTTGCTTCATAAAAGTATTGAAATTACATGGAAACTGTCACCTTACAGCCTCATTGTAAATAGCATCACAAACAGATGTTTTCCACACAGTTAACAAAGCTCCACCACATCCGATCATTGCATATAAATCTAAAAGAAAACAAAAACAAATAAAATGTAATTAACACAAGGGAAGACTTTTGATTTAATAACTAAGCTTAAAATAAGTGTTACCTTTGAATATTTGTGGGAAAAATCTGATGCTACCCCAAGAATCCAAAGCCACACTGGAAACGATGACAGGCTTGCAGCCCTCTGTCTTCCTGGAGTGAGGTGCCTGTTCAGTAGCAGTGAGTTGACAGAAGTCGGTGTCTGTAAGAGTGGCCAAGCACTGATACTCTGTCCACTTGCGTAGAGTCTAAGAAGCTGGAATGCAGGCACACTGTACGAGCTTGTTCTAAAAAAATACAGAAAAAGGAACATTTTATTTGTGTTAACTACAAATAAGTTATAAAATGAACAATGTTGAAATACCTCATAGGTGCTGCAGGCCACATAACCAGAATCCAGAGCAATCTCACACTCACATGATGGTGAGGAAAGACATGAGCTCTGCAATGAGGTTTGAATGTCTCAGTTGGGACACTGAAGAACTCAGAAGACAGCAATACCTGCACAGAGAGACAGAGTAGAAAAAGCATAGATTTGTAATCCATAATGTCAATTAAAACTCAAAAAGTGTCAACAAGTATAATCATTTCAGTATGGAATTATTTATGCAATAAATAGGATTTAAATTAATTAAATGAATTAAAAGCACTGACATTTTTTTTTTATCAAAGATAAAGAATCATACCTCTCTCTGCTCTGAGGATCACTGAGCATCTCTGACAGGATATACAGTTTCCTCAGTATCAGTCATCATTGATGGTCTCAGAGGTGTGTAGTGTGGCAGCATGATGATGGTCTCCAGATCAGGCAGGAGGTCAGGTGATGGGTGTGTCATTTTCTCCATTGAAGACACACTGGTATGGCAGTTCATAACACAGCAGTCTCCTTGTGGCATGTAGTTATCTGTGCAGTCCAGCACTGATGGATCAGGTTTGGCTCAGCAGTTCATGAAGATGGTGTTAAGATGTTGTTGTTTCAGCTGAGGATGGTGAAGTTCGAAGGTTTTCCCACAAAGGAAACAGGACTGTGTGTGCCCTGTCTGAAAAAATATATCTACAAAACATAAAGTGCTTTTAACACCACCCACCCTCCCCACCCACCCACCCAGCTCAGCCCCCAAGTGTCTATGTAATGCTGGTATGGGGTGTCAGTTACTAAATCTAATTAGTGCATCAGAAAGCGGGGCTACACCTAAAGCCCCCGCTTTGATGTCTTTTGCAGCTGCTCAGAAAATTCTGACTTGGCCTTTATCCACCCAAACCCAAACCCACCCGGATAAAGGCCAAGTCAGAAAATGGATGCAGAAACTTTCCATGTACTTCTAAATCAGTTTTATACAAATTCTGTAAGCTGTAAAATGTTGTTCTCTACATAATGTATCATTATAGACATCTCTGGTAGCCTAAAGATAGTTTAAAACTTTTAACATTTTTTACCTATAAAACATGATAAGACTCATTCATTCCCAAAACGTTTGATTCTACAAAATCTACTATAATCAAGAAAATATAATTGTCCATATTTATTTATGTGACCAATAATAAATACCTGCATTTATCTGGGATTTATTTATTTACTATTTCATATTTGAAAGCCCTTGGAGGGGAAGATCTCGTTTGTTGAGCTACATATGTCACAATAAATAAAAGTGTCAAAAAAGGAGATGACAATTAACATCCATGAAAAAATGCATTTTAAAATAGTAGATTTAGTCATTTAAAACATGAGAATAAAAAATAAATTATGTCTGTTTAATACTTTTTGCAGCATATTTCAGATCTGAGGTGCATGATAACAGAAGGCAGATGTCCCTGCTCTGCATGAAGTACAGCCATGATTTGGTGAAATGATTAATAACATTGCAATGAGAAAGGTTTGATAAATTGAAGGATGGTCTTCTTACAAACAGAGCAGGGAAGCGAATTTTTGGGAAGCCTTCCATTGTCAACAAAAATCTTTTTTTCATACTCTACAATCAGTAAACTCTGTAACAAACATGATCTGTAATTGTTTCAAAACTCACCAGGCGACTTCATGATTGGCTGGAGGACAGGACACAAAACACAGGGTTGTGGTAACTGTAATATGTCCTCAGGACACCTGAATGTAGACTGTGCTGTGGCTGAGAAATAAAAATGAGGTCAAGCAGGGTGTTCTTGTCTGTAGTGGCAGAAGTGATCAGCTGTGAATACCCTCTAGACTGAAACTGCTCCAGAATCTGTTTCCTTCCACTCTGTAACTGGTTCTCATTAAAATCTCCACACACAATTATTGGGTGACAGTCCATTATTTCAAGTGAATCTAAAAGACTTACCAGGTTTTGCATGAATGGTGTCAAACTGTAGTCAGGAGGTCTGTACACAACAGCAATGCGCGAGGGAATGGAGCCTGAACCTTCAACACTAGAAATTCAAGATCAGTGACATTATGCAGATACTGTTTTACCTGAACCTGAAAATGATTCCTCAAATACACAACAACTCCACCACCACTTCTGCTGGCCATCTGAGGAAAGTTTGTGTAGGACACATGTCTGTTGCGTTTGAACATGGTGTAGCCGTCCAAATGAAGACTGTCTGCAACAAAGGAGCCTTGGAGGTGAGACTCAGTGAGACACAAAACATCTGCTAAACACATTTCATGATGACTCTTGATGTCACTGATGTGAGATGGTAAACCCTCCGTATTGTGATGGATCAGTGTAAGAGTGTCAGGTCTGCTGGCTGTTTCTCTGACCTGAAGAAGAGGCATCATTTCCTCAACGCTGGCTTGTCTCATGGTTTGGAGCGCTGCAGTTACCTCGGGATTGGCGTAAATCTTTTTCTCATCAAGTCCTGCAAATAGAGTCCACTGAGAGACGTCACCCTGCTGAGAGCAACATAAGCCATACCTGGTTCAAAAATGTTCTTCATTGAAACTACAGCTGTCTGTGTTGTCAGACCCTGAGTTTTGTGAATTGTGCAGGCAAATGCTAGCTTTACAGGAAACTGTCTGCGTGCCGCCTTTAAACTTCAGACTCTCCTCTGCTCTCTCAATGTAAACCAGATCATCAGATGCTGCATTAGAACTGCGGTTGTGTCTCATAGGCTGCGGTTGTCCATTCTGAGCCCCAGTTTAATTATGTGTCCATCATTTTCAGATCTCACCACCTTTATCAGTATGCCAAAAGCACCGTTGACCAAACCGTTTAGTGTGTCCAAGTTTCTGGTCAGCATCACTCGAGCTCCTTCAGCAACATTCAGGGTGTCGGGTAAATCATTTCTCCCACCTGTAAATGGTTTGTCTCTTCGTGCCATTCTGCCTGTACGTTTATCCTTCTGGAAATCGTCTGCAGTGATGATTATGATGTTTGAATGAAGCTTCTTGAGCGTATCTGTGTTGTGGGATTCAACATTCTTGTTGGTGGCATAAATGTGTAAGACCTCAATTGGACATTCTTCTGGTACAGTCACAGCCTGTGACAACAAATCTCTGTCGCACTGAGAAAGCTCATCTGTCTTTTCTTTCACTCTAATCCTGTTCAGCATCTCTGCAAAGGCCACATCATCTTTCTGACGCATGATCTCGGTTAGAGTGATCATCTGAAAATGTTCCGCCACAGGTCAATCTGTTCTGGATCATAAACACAGAGAGGTTTAGACTGTCGCACTGGTGGCAGCTGGTAAAATCTCCAACAGCTAAAACTGACATTCCACCAAAAGGTCTCTGAGTGCCTTTGATTTGTTTCAGTCTTGCATCCACATAAGCAAAAAGGGTTTGAAACCATTGAAATCTCATCAATAACAATAATTTCAGCATTCATCAGTTCAGATCTGACTTCATCCAGTTGATTACCAAGTCCTTGAATGGGTGGTTTCAGACTCCTGGGTAGTTTGAGTAGGGAATGTAATGTAGAGCCATTGATAGAAAAAGCTGCTGTTCCAGTAAATGACGTCAGTAAAACAGTTGGATTTGATATGTCAGCTTCTTCTGCATTAGCAGGCAGTCTGCTCAGGATCTTTGATGCTTCAGAGTGAATACATTTAATCAGATGTGATTTTCCAGTTCCTGCACCACCGTTGACATACAAGAAAAATGGATCTGGGTTTAAACCACAAACTCGCTGAATACACCAGTCTCTTATGGCATAGAACACGCAGGCCTGCTTCTGGTTCAGATTCTGATACATGATGCGTACCACAGCTGGATCGACTGCAGGTTGTTCTCTGATGGCTCTGATCTCTGTTACAGCATCAGACTGACAACTGTAGTCGGGAACATTCTCCTGTTCGTTCTCATCATCAGAATGTCTCTCAGGAAGATTCTCATCACATTGTAGCCTCACAACTTCAGATTCAGGAGCAAGATTACACCATTCATCAATCACAACATCCCTATTTTGTTCAAACTCTTCCAGTGCACTCTCAATATCCTCAGAGTTCTTCTCATACTTGTCTTTATTTCTTTTCACAACCCTTTTCACAGACTCACTGTGGTCTGAACATGGAAGTCGCACACAACCTGAGTTGTAGAAGGACTGATAGGTTTGGAACCCTTGTGGTTTCAGTTCCTGCTCTGATCTGTGTGGAAGGTAAAGTCTCAACAGTCGACCATAATATTGCTCAGGATCTTTTTCCTGTGAACAGTGGTAATACCTGATTATAGCTGGTTTATCATTCTTTTCGCCTTTGTACAAATCCAAGCTGGTTCAGAAGAGGAAGCACATCTTTTCCTTCATTTGGACCACTCACCAACCGGCACAAGGCAGCAAAATCAGCCAGGGACATTTCCTCATATTCTGGTGTCTCAGGTCTGCATTTGTATTTATCAGTCAAACTTGTCATCCAAATATTACAACTGTCGTGTGTTGTGGTTTCCAGATAGCTCATCGGGCGACTCATTTTACCGGGTTATCATCTGTTGATACAAATACAACACTGCGGGAACATTTTTTCATTTTTAGGCCACAGACTCGAGTCACACACTCCTGTGCGCTGATTTCTCTCTTTTTGAATAAGCCTGCATCACAGCTCTCATTTCATCACATTCATTGACCGTGTTCTTTGCAGAGTTATCAATAACTGTCTTCAGGTATTCAGAGAGGCCAGATTCTTTCTTCGTTATATATTTACAGAGATATTCTACACATGAATAGGCATTCAAAATGAGCAGAGACATCTAAATTGGAGTTCAGGCTTCAAGCAGGTGTGGGTTGTAATTGTTGATCCAACAGTCCTTTGGGTCACGTTTCAGAATCAGCGCCCGTTTTCTTGTTTATGTCTTTGAGGCATTGTTCATACTCATTCATTGTCAAGTTGCATCGTGACAGAATCTGCTCTATGGTGAGAGAAGCAGCTTCAGGTTCCTTCAGCAGGTTCAACAAAGGTCTGAGTTTGGCTTTTGCAGCTTCAGTGTCTGAATCCTCATCCTGTCTCACAATCATTGTTCTTGTGGATGGTGGTTTTGGGAACCCAAATCTACAACCAGAGTTCACACTCTTAAAGCATGTTTTTGTGTGGTTTTGCTGTGCTTTTGCAGTTCAGTGACTTTTTGTGCAGTTCAGGCTGTTTTTCTGGATCAGGAGTTGAGCTGAGATGTATCTGTCCACAAAGTCACAGACAGTTTGGTCATCATCCACATCTACTTCTACCTTTTCTCTAATCCACAGCAACATGTGTATATGCGGACTGCCTCTGTGTTGGAACTCAACTCTGTAAAAGTAATCAATGATTTCACCAAGGGGCTGTGCAGGAGAGAAAAAGCAAATCTCTGAACAAAGCCTCAACACGCTTATCAAACATTCGCATGGTGGTTACTGGATTTGATCTTAGAATTTCACACTTTTCTGACCAGTCCAGGGCTTCAAAATCAACCTCTTCACCTTGCTGTCTCTTTATTGCTTGAATCACTTCAGGCCATCTCATCTCAGCAGCAGAGAAAGTGACAAAGAACTGAGGTGTTCCTATTTGATTGAAGCATACTGAATAGATCTTTGGTGGTTTTCTGCCAGTAAGCTGGAGTTCCTCTGAGTGGCTGCATAAATCTGATTGCATCTTTATTTCTTACCAGCTTCTCTACTTCTGTCTTACTTTGTAACATTCCTGATGTGATTTTGCGTCCATCTTTGGTCATAGTTTTACCTTTCCTTAGCTGTATTGTCATGCTGGAATTAGCCAGGTGTATTTCAGTGACAAACTGTGAGAAAAAATAGATAATTTGTGTCTTTAGCAAATCTTGCATCAATGTTGAAAAGCCTTGACTTGAAGTAAGCACTTGGTGTGAGTTTAAGACGTCTCTTTTCATCCAGTGTATTTTGCCCAGTAGGAAACTGCACAGGAAATGCCATGGCTTCCAAATGAGGAGTTCTGAAGAAGCTAACAGGACTGTTTCTTTCTGCAGGAGCCACACAATATGTGTTATCAGTGAAACAGAGAATCTCTTCTGAAATGTCTAAAGGCTGCAGACAACTTTCTAGAGCAAAACCTCCATTGTTCAAATCACTTTCTGGTTCCTCTGGATTTTGTTCCTCTGGTTGTTCATCACAGGATTGCATATTAACATCTTGATCACTTTCAGACTCGGTTTCACTCAAAAGGGCCTCTTTTTCATAGTTGTCAATTTCCATTAAATCTGCTTCATCATAATCATCACTTCCCATGCTGGCTTCATCACTGCTGTCATCATCAGGTAATGTTGGATCACAAAGCAATGCATCGTCTCTGATAACAATATCTGTGTACTGTGGATGAATCTGTTTGAGTTTACGCAGGGCTTGGATCAGTTTAGACCAGGTGACAGTCTGGAACAGCTGATGGCCTTTGTAGCACAGTCGTCTTTTCAGCTTGATCCTCATTATCTGTGACTGGTTTCTGAGCCTAGGTAAACAGTCAACTGTTTGTTGGACTTCAGATGGTACACACACCACATTACCACGTATGAGTCTTTGTCTGCCCTTTGGAAGTGGAATAATCTTTGCAAATGGGATGCATTTGGCAATCAGATGTCTCTCCAGAATGTTGAGATCACACAGTTCAGCTGGAATATCCTGAAGTTCTAAACCGTTAACAGCAGCAAGCCTTGGCATGCGTCCACTTTTGAGGGAACTGTGACACGTGTGACAGATATACTCTTTTTTTCTCTCAACAGGAAAACTGCACTGATCATTACATGCTTCATCACACATATGAACAAATTTACCAGTTAGACACTGCTGAGCTACAGTTTGGTGTTTTGAGTAATTTTCTCTTTTGCAGATTTTCACCTGATTAGGAAAAGAAGCTTTTAGACAAACAGTACAAACATAAGACGGTGCTGACTTAATGTTTGATCTGAAACGAGATATGGCCTCATTCATTAAAGTGTTATCTGGATTAGACTGTAAACTTTCAGCTGGTCGATGCATCTGACGATATTTTCTTTTTATGTTCATTGCACATCTGATATTATGCATCTGTCTGAAAGAAAAACTGTTCCAATATTTTACTCTCATTCGTTCTCTCATATTCTCTTTGTGTTGTTGCTGAAATTGTCTCTCTTCTCCATAACGTTTAGTGATGTAAGATAGTTTTTTCTTTTTAAATTCTTCATTTTCTTTATATAGTTTATATACATATGACCTCATGCAGGCTTTATGTTTCTCTCTGAATTCAACAGAACTGCTGTATGTTCTTCTTATACATTCTTTCTGCTTTTCTCGGAATATAAAAGACTCTCTATATGTTCTTCTTATACGTTCTTTTTGTTTTTCTCTGAATATAGGATTGTCTTTGTATGTCCTTATGACACGTTCCCTTTTTCTCTCTCTAGTTTTAGTACTTTCTCTATACAGCCTTTTCATTTGCTCCTTCTGTTTTTCCTTAAAATCATCTCTTTCTTTGTAGATCTTTCTCAAATGTTCTGTCTGTTTCTTTCTATATGTAGCATTTAGTTTATACAGATTATTTTTGTACACTCTCTTTTTCTCTCTGTGATCTGGATCATTAGACTTTCTACTGGAATTTCTTTTCTTTGCCTTAAAACTTTCATCACAACTGTACATCTCCCTTTCCTTCCTTTTCTGATTTTCCTTTCTTTGTGGTAATTTCTGTTGGGCCAGTGACCTTCTCCTCATTTTTTGTGCTTGCTGTTTATTACGTTTCAAAATTTTATGTGGCAGTTCCTGTGTTGCCTTAGTTGAACAGGAGGCAGTGTTTGAATCATTCTGAGGAACAGCATCTGATATTACCTGAGTTTCTCTCACAGAAGATGCAGAGGTTTCTTTCTGTGAATAATCAGAAGGACGATTTTTGTTTTCAGTAGCAGCTGTCTCATCTGAATAATCCACTCTGGATGTTGTCACTTCAGTGATTACAGTCTCTGTCACAAGTTTCCGTGTCTGCTCAGTGGATGTTTGGGAATTTAATTCATTGACAGGTTCATTTAAAGCTACAGCTGGAACACTTGCAGCGGTTTGTCTGTATTCGGTGGTTTGATTAGCATCTCTTTGGTCAGCGTTTTCACTGTGAAACTCGACAGGCTGTAGCTCATAAGTGCAGGTTGGTGCGATGCTAAACATTCGGTACAAACATTTGATCCTGTCAATCATGTCCTTAAGACGTGTGAATTTTAACATAACCGCAGTTCCACCACTTACAGCTAGCGACAATGGCATTCCTGTAGACTTACGTGAGTGAGGGTCAAAATATGCGTATTCACCTGAAGTCAGCCTGCAAACTGCAATGACTGTTCCTCCCATGACTAGCAAAGCGTAGCGAAGGTCTGAAACCAAACACTGTAGTCCCTGTTCAAGGCTCGGAAGGTGATCTGTACCGTCAAATGTGCCGTAACAAGCTAACTGAGACATATCCACTTGATACTCGTGTGCGCGGCTGGTGACCACTGTGGGAAGCTCATCGCAGGCTAGAAACACTCTGGTCACAAACCTCTTTCTGGCATCTGAATACATGGCATGGCCTTTGTCCAACACACGGTTAAGATCTGCTCTGGTAATGAATTCATCCTCGTGTAAGAATGACAGGAAAACCAAACTGTTAGCCATGCATTGCTGATTTCGGTACTTTCCATACTTAGCAGAGGCCTGGCCGGGACGCACAGATGCTACTCACTCGTGGGTGACTTTCACTGTTTGTAACTTGTACATGAGATGGTCCTGGAGCTTCTCCATTATGCTGCGTTTGCACAGTTACCTGGGGTTCAGTCTGGATTACCTGCTGTACTTTAGCCTTTGGCACAGACACTGACTGAACATCTCTCTTTACCACATCTGCATAAGACACTGTGGCTGTCTGAACTCTGCTCTGCACTTCTGGACTGGGAATACTTGTAACAGACACCTTTACCTGCTCACCGCTGAGAGAAACATTTACCTGTTCTTTCTCCTTCTGTCGTCTAAGCTTCTGGGACTGTGACCTTTGACCTTTCCGTGGCATTTTATTAAAGTACAAACTGGAGCTTATATGTATTTATACAGATATGAACACAACTCAACTTGGAAAT
Organism: Oreochromis aureus; assembly: GCF_013358895.1. Lineage (NCBI taxonomy): Eukaryota > Metazoa > Chordata > Actinopteri > Cichliformes > Cichlidae > Oreochromis > Oreochromis aureus. The sequence goes on from NW_024108906.1 coordinate 526,765, forward strand.
GCTGAAAACGGATTACTCTTCAAATTGCTATTTAATCTGAGAAATGTAAGAGTATTCAAATGTTCTTATAAATATGTAATAGATGTAAAAGGCTGGCTTTGTTCCAAACACAATATAAAGAATATTCAAAGTTCTCTAAAAAAAAAAACTTGGGTCAGTTTTATTGTAGTATTTTCAAAAACTGTATATTTTTTAACCAGACTGGTTAATGATTAGATCTATATTTCTGTAAAGGGATATGTAGAAATCACAACAATCAACAGGGTATAATAACTCTTAGCTTTTAAGTAGACTTTGTCTTAATCTTTCAGATATCTAAGATTTTAAGCAAATATAAAGAGCTGTGGTGATCAGACAGGCGATGAGGACTCTTCAGCTGGATGTTCTGCAGCAGTCAGGAAACGGGAAGTCCTCAGGGCAGATTCTCGACGACAATACGAACACTTACAATGACTAGAAGAAATGTGGTTGTCCTTAAATAATAATAGTATAAACCGACTGTTCTCAAATGTTATTTCCAATGAAACAAACTAGCAAAAGGTATTTGAAGAAATCAAATTAAATATTTATGTGAATATAACACTCTGAAAATATGTATTACAGTATAAGATTATCTTATTCCAAATAAACCTTAAAAAGGTGAATATTTTATAGAATTTATCAAAGTAATTGCACCTGTAAGCCAAATAATCAGTGTTTATTCAACGTGCTACAAATGTACAAATAAAAATTAGAAATATAGGGCTGCGTAAATAATTTCTACTCTGTTTTACTGTACTTTTAATATACTACTGTATAGTCAACTTTCTACTTGTAATTTCCAGCAAAAAGACTGGATGTGAGAGAGTTTAACGACAGAAAAGAAGGAGGAGTGAGAGCAGAGATCTCTCAGAATTCTGTAACAGATAGATGAAGTACTGGTAACTTCAATTTCCCAAAAATGGGGCCATGTCAAAACTTGATTATTCCAGTCAAAACTTGATTCCAGTCAAAATTTGATTCCAGTTAAAACGTGATTTTTGATAACTTAGATAGAGCTTGTGGGATAGAGTGAAGCAAGATAGAACGTCTTGTCAAAATAGATAGAGTGGGTAGAGTGATAGGACAGACTGAATGGCTTGTCAATGATAGAGGGAGAGAGCTTCTGCAGCAGGTCACCTGTAAGACACAAAGAGACAGGAATTAGGCATATTTCCAATAAGCTTGGATTTACCACGTTCTTCAGACTATAAGGTGAACTTAAAATCCTGTCATTTTCTCAAAAATCGACAGTGTGCCTTATGTATTGATTCTGGTTGTGCCTACTGACCTCGAACTGGATTTATGTGGTACACAGGGCTCAAACTTCTGTCAAAATGTTTTAGTACAACTTTGGTAAGCTATGAAGCTGCAGCGCTTGATAGACTGTCGGAACATGACAGCTACCATAGTCAGGAGCCTCATGGAGTAATACGTACTGTGCTTCATCATAATATTATGGTGTGTATGTATAAGGACCTAGCACCTGTTAAAAGACATGCTTACGAAACAGAGTTCAATCTAATCAACCCATCAAGAATTTGATGGATTTGTGGAAGAGAGAAAAATTGAAAACATGTGTATTGTTTTTTTTATTTTATGTTACAACTGGACAATGTTGAGTGTTATTGTGAATGAGTTAAAGTTTCACTTAACTGTGTTGTTTGGCTTAATTCACCTTATAGTCTGAAAAATACAGTACATATAGGGCTTTACACACTGAAGAGTTCTACAGTACATTATTGGACTGAACTGAATAAAAATGGTTAAAAAAAAATGGTGGTGGAACTATTGTAAGGGCATTCTGAATTCTATCAGCACAATAAAAACAAACAGAACAAAATTAAACTACGGTGTGGTGCTACAATAACTTACAGTAAATCTTATATGGTCCAACAAAGCCCACACACTGAGGTTAAAGCAGACAGTTTCAGGCCACCTGCTTTAAAAACTTTACATCCAATCAACTCAAATGTAAGCCACGTCACATGTTTCAAAATCCCCAAAGTTCTCTCATCCCTGTTTCTGTGTGTACTTACCTGGGACAATGGCATATCATAATATCTGGAGAGCCGTTAACATAAAAATAAACAATAATTTAAGCAGTCTGACTTTTGGCAAAATGTGAAATTTGGAGATGGATGGTTCCTGCTTACACATTTCAGTCACATTAGAGGCATGTTTAATACATAGCGATAAACACGCCACTAAATCTATGATAAACTTATCAAAGTCGATATTAAGGCCTAATTAATGTATTATGATGATAATTTCTTTGTAGATCATTTAATGATAAACAAACAAATGTATCTGTGATGTTTTAAGGAAGGTCTTTGGTGGAGTTTCTTCCATTTCTTCAGAAACATGACTTCCATTTTTTTTAAAATCATCAACACAAATTTTAAAAAATTTACAAAAATAATAACACTAGCACTAACCCAGACAGTGAAGTAATCTATTAAGGGAAAGAAGCTTTTGAAATCCACAAGGTACTACGTGAAGAAATAACTGTCTCTGAACTATTAATCATGAGCTACTCTAATGTGAATCAAGGTCAGAAAGATCTGTAAGTCTGCAAAGAGTCTGACGACTCTTGATGATCACCAAGAGCTGTGCTGACTCACTGCACTAAATTGAATCTTATATAGCGAGAGAAACATTTCAGAAACAACACCAGCATTAAAATCAAACATGATGCTGTTACTGTAATAGTCCACAGTTCCTTTACTACTTCAGGACCTACATCAACTCATCAGGTCCTGAGCTTAAGTGTAATCACACTTGGGATTTGCAACAGGACATTGATCTGAAGCACACAAGTAAGTCCAACTGACTAATCAGAATCTCGACTTTGATGAAATTGAGATCCTTGAAATGATTTCAAAACACTATTTTTGATGTTAATTAAGGCAACTCTGAAATTAAAGTGGACCAAAATCCCCCAGTGATGTAAATCAGTCATTACTAGTTACTATAAATGCTTGATGGTAATTGTTGCTATCAGGGCTTTCACAGCTGGGTATTAGAGAACAGATAGCTGTGGTTTGGTTTTCTCTGCTTCATACATGAAATCATCACTTTAAAAACTGCTTGTATTTGCATTTATCCAGGTCATCCTTGTTAGAAGATTTGAAACGTGACAAAAAAAGCATAAACAAAATAAATCTGCAAGGAAGAAAGACTTTTCCCAGCACTGTACCTCAGACAAAACCTTTACTTACCAGACTTAAGACGATCAGATCAGCAGTCTAGACAAAGGAAAGAAAACATCAGATCACTGTTTAATGATTCAGACTGTTGAGCCTCTTCACACACAATCCAATTTACTGTGACATTAAATAAGTAGTTAAATCCTCAATTTCTTCAAGCCTTTATGAACTCACTGCAGTCTAAAGAGGGCATAATTTAATTGCAGAGTCTCAGATGGCTTTAACATGTTTAATAAAAACATTCGTACTACAGAATTGCAAAGAATAGGCACCAATATTTGTTGGCACAAACGCAGGGTATACCAAATATTTCAATTCAATTCAATTTTATTTATACCAAATCACAACAAAAGTCGCCTCAAGGCGCTTTATATTGTACAGTAGATCGCACAATAATAAATACAGAGAAAAACCCAACAATCATATGACCCCTATGAGCAAGCACTTTGGCGACAGTGGGAAGGAAAACTCCCTTTTTCGTACACAGAAGCTTTGTAGCTCAACATTTTCTATCACAAGTCAGTTTTAATAACATGTGAAGAACGACAACTTTTGATCTAATTTAAGATTTAAAATGTTGAATACAAATTAATTATTTAAATCAGAAGCAACAGAAAACCACAACAACAACAGTAGCACACTATTTTTTAATGAAAATTTCTTAAAAATATTACACTAAAAAGTCATTCCATTGTACTTGTTGCTAGCAATACTTATGTGTTATGCAGTTTCATAAGTAGAATGAAAGAGACAATAAAATCAATAGCTGTGGTGCTTTTAAGTGTTTAAGGTACCACCTATACTCACCTAAAGCACTTTCATAGTTTTGTTTGATACTTAAATCCACAAACATAAGGAGAAATCGAACAACTGCATAAAGATATCTCCGACATTTAACTATGTTTGGACTTGATAAGCCATCAAAAATTAAAATCAGACATTAATGGGCTATTAAACTTCATTGACATTTTCAGGGGCAGTCAGTGGTCCTGTGTGGGGGCTTTGCTGCTACAGATTCTAAATCCTGACTATTTGTTTTTGCACATGAGTGAATGGCAAGATGACACAAGTAGCCAAACTACTACAAGTAAATTACTAAACATTACCATTACTGTCTACTTACCAGCAAAGGCAAAACCAAAGATCTGTTCACTCTGTGTAACAAAAGACAAAGAACAAAAATACAGGATCAGACAACTCCAATCAGCATTAGAGTCAATACTGCATCACTCTCTGTAGTCAAAAAGATTCTGGAAACTTCTTTGTTAAATACAGCTGGAATACAAACAACAACTCTCCTCTGTTTTCTTTTTCCGCACCCTAATAAAGATTATCATCTTCATAAAGGTAATATGTAGTTTTATCCATTTGCAATAAGCCACACAAGTTTCTTAGTCATGCAATGCTCCAAAATTTAGGTTCGATTACTTAAGAGTAGATATCGTAACCAATGATTTGCAACACCTAGCACTGCACACTTTATCAAATGGTGATGTCACAATTTAAAAGTAGGCAACAATCACAAATGATAGCTTGTATGGAATGTTTATAGGCTTTAACATTTGAGGTGGCCTGAATTCAAATTCTATTAACACAATAAAAACAAACAGAGTCTATAAACTTACACCAAGATGTGCTGCTACAATAACTTACTGTAAACATTATATGGTCCAACAAAACCAACACACTGAGGTTACAGCAGACAGTTTCAGGCCACCTACTTAAAATTCATGCCACATTCACATGTTCCTTAATCCCAAAGTTCTCAAATCCCTGTTTCTGTGTGTACTTAGCTGGGACAACAGTACATCATACTATCTGGGCACACAGAAACAGGGATTTGAGATCCGTCTTATAAAAGTAAACAATACTTTATTCAGTATGACTTTTGGCAAAATGACAAATTTGGAGATGAATGGTTCCTACAAAGCAGTTTCTACATATTTCAATCACATTTGGGGTATGTTTATACACAGCCATAAGCACTCCACTAAATCTAGGAGGTACTTATAATGGCCGATTTAAAGGCCTAATTAAAAATGTAGTATGGTAAATGGACTGGTTCTTATATAGCGCTTTTCTGCTCTTCTGAGCACTCAAAGCACTTTATAAAACTTGTACATTCACCCAAACACATTTCTCCTAAGTGCTTCCTAACTGACATTCACACACATTAATATTCCGATGGGCGCATCAGAGAGCAACTTGGGGTTAGTACAAGGATATTTGGCATACAGACTAGTGGAAGCTCATTAATCGAACCACCAACCTTCCGATCAGTAGATGACCTGCTCTACCACCTGAGCTACAGCCACCCCTATGTATGATGATAATTTCTTTGTAGATCTGTATCTGTGCTTTTGATTTTTTCCAGTCATCAACAAAATCTTTAATTAAAAGACTAATTCAAAAAAACAGTTTTCAGACAGTGACATAATTATTGAGGGAAAGAAGCTTTTGAAATCCACAAGGCCCCACATGAAGACTTAATTGTACCTAAACTGCTGTTCATGAGCTGCTCTAATGTGAAAAAATATGCACTGCTACAATAACCTACCGACCTCTGTAGGTCTGGAAATGTTTACACACACTTTTCTAGGATTTGATGACTTTTGATGATCACCAAAAGCTGTGCGGACTCACAGCACTATGCCGAATCTCCTATAATGAGAAACATTTCCCAGCACTGCACCTCAGAAAAACCTTTACTTACCAGACTTGAGATGATCAGATCAGCAGTCTAGAGAAAGGAAACAATTCATCAGATCACTGTTTGATGATTCAGACTGTTGAGCCTCTTCATACACAATCCAATTTACTGTGACACTAATTAACTAGTAAAATCCTCAATTACTTTAAGCTTTTTTTAGTCTAAAGAAGAGATAATTGAACTGTGTGGTCTCGCATGGCTATAGCAAGTGTAATAAAAGCATTATTACTACAGAAATGCAAAGAACAGGCACCAATATTTTAGGGCTGTTCGATATAATATATATCGGATGACGATATAAAAACGTCTATCGTTTCATTTTACGCCATCGTTTGTTTCGTGGTGTCGCAAAATAAACTGTTTACGGCAATATTTTTTCATTATTTTGATGGTCACTGTAGTGGCTATATTAATTTCCTAAAGTTCTCTCTTTCTCTTTTATTTAATATAACCACACTACGGACGGACAAGCGCTTGTTTTTTAAGCATTTTCGTTAGCAACAAGGATGGTAAAACCACGGCGTGTCTGCTTGTTTATTTTCCACATAAACCTTTCACAATAAAGCTCAAGATCCTGTTGAGACTTTTCAAAATAAACTGAGTCACGTGAAAGATGCAGAGTATTTGCCGATGAGAAGCAAAAAAGAGCCATCAGGTGCTAAAAAATAAGCGTTAGAGTCAAACGTTAGAACAGGCTTTTCCCCGCAGCACGCTGTGTAATAAATACTCACAAAGAAAACGGCGGCCGTTACAACTTATGTCTAAAAATGTATCGTTTCATGCATCAGTTAAAACACTCCACTCCAGGTATGCGCGACGCCCAGCTGGAAACACTTCACGCAAGTCGAGATGCCCGAGATTCACAGAATTTACAGGAAATGTTACATTTTGTAATTTATATCGTTATATCGACGATAGATGTCTTAATATCGGGATATGAGATTTTGGTCATATCGCACAGCCCTACAATATTTGTTGGCACAAGTGCAGGACACCAAATATTTCCTACACAGAAGCCTTGTGGCTCCAACATTTTCTACAACAGGTCAGTGCTAATAAAGTGTAAAAACCACAACTTTTAATGTCCTTTCAGGTTAAAAACATTAAATACAAAGTAATTATTTTAATCAGAAGCAACAGAAAACCTCATCATGTTTTGGTTAGTCTGATATGAATATGCAAATCCTAAAATACATGTAAATATTAACATGTTACGATAACAGAGGTGCAGAATGCTTTGTGATTAAAATGAAATGTCTTAAAATATTACACTAAAAATTCCTTTCATTGTACCAGTTGTTAGGAATATTTATGTATGTTGCAATGTCCCTTTTAGCAACATTTCTATTTAATTTTACAACATATTATATTCACTAAATAAGTAATAAACTAATTCGACACATTGGCTGTAATGTACCTAACAATATAAATCAATACCTGTGCAGCTCTTAAGTATTTGAGCAACCACTTATACTGACTCCCCTAAAACACTTTATTTGTTTTGTCTGCTACTTAAATCCACAAACATAAGGAGAAAATGAACCACCGTATAAAGACATCTGACATTTAACTGTTTGGATTCAATAAGCCATAAGAAATATAAATCATACATAAATGGGCTATTAAACTTCAGGGACATTTTCAGGGACAGTCAGAGGCCCTGTGTGGGGGCTTTGCTGCTACAGGTCACAAATCCTGTGTTTTTGCCAATCAGTAAATGGAAACATATCACAAAAAGTCAAACTACTGTATGTAAGTCGTCAAACGTGCTACGCAATGCCAGGTTCATACTGCTTCAGTTACAATCACTGTTTACTTACCAGCAAAGGCAAAACCAAAGATCTCGTTCACTCTGTGTAACAAAAGACAAAGCACAAAAATACAGAATGAGACAACTCAGATCAGCATCACAGTCAATACTGCATCACTCTGTGTAGTCCAAAAGATTCAGTACACTTCTTTGTTTACCACAGCTGGAATATAAACACAAATTCTTCTCTTTTTTTCTACACCTTATTAAAGATTACTGTCTTCATTAAGGTAATATGTGGTTTCATCCATTTGTAATAAGCCACACAAGTTTCTCAGTTATGTGATAGCTCTATTAGTTTGGTGCTGTTAGATAACACAGTAGATGTAATAAGCAATGATTTGCTACATCTAGCACTGCACACTTTATCAAATTCTGACATCACAATTTTAAAGCAGCAACAATCATAAATGAAAGCTTGGGTGATATATTTGTAGGCTTCAACATTTGAGTTGGTCTGCATTCAAACTCTGCCTCCTAAAAATATTATCACCTGCACACAGTGTCATTTAATATCATTTAATATGCTGTTGTTTTAAATGTCTACATATCATATTAATAATATTAATGGCGGACTGCTGCATTTTATTTATTTGAAGGTGGCCTTTTTTATATTTCATTAATTTTTCACAAAGTGAGAAGTTAAACAGAACTGCAGGTGTAGGTTTTATTTAAAAAAGAACCTGCACAAACAAGTGTTTGTTAAACAGTTCTTAAAAATTTACTAAAAAACTAAAATTAATTGTTAAGAGATGTTATTATTCTTATGTGTTTTATCCCCACTCTCTCTCTCTCTCCTGTTAATTAACCCACAACACAGATGTCTCCTTTGAAGAAGCCGACGCAGCTGCTTCAGCAGCTAATCAGTGATTCTAAAATGGCGGCTCATTACCTTACAACCTAAAGAATGAGGCGAGAACTAACTTCAGCTTCCCTAAGAGACTCAGAAACCCTAACACACCAAATGAATCAAATAAAACAACACAATAACTGTATTATACAATCAAATGAACCATATTCATTTCACACTGGGCCTATAGGAGCTAGGCTAGGCGTTAGCGCTTAGGTTGTTAGGGCTAGCATACCAAACACTCCTTTTAAATACTAAAATTACAAAGTTTCACTAAAAAAAGCAGCCATTGTGTTACTTTTAACATGACTAATACTTCGACTGGGTTTTAAGTAACTAACAACAACTACGTAAATCACTCAAACAGCTTATAGACATTTAATTTCAGAGAAGAGAGACAGAGAAGCAGGCTTACCGGCAGGGATCAGCAGAGAGTGGGCGGAGATGCAGGAGTGAGCCGGAGACATAAAACAAGAGGCATTCAGGGTAGTGGGAAACTCCGGTATTAAACAAAATTGGCATTGAAAACGTGAAAAATATATGTAAATTTAAATATTATTATACTAGATTTCTTTGGAACAGAAAACAGCTAGCAGAAATTTAATTCTATAAGTTGAATAAATATTTCAAACAGGATTATTTGAAGTTGAAATAATGGCTAAAAGTCATAAATAAATATAAGGTCATTATGTTAAAATGTAGTGTATTATGATAGATTTATTTAACTGGCTGGAGTAATAAGAATCGTCTTCTCCTGTTCACTTAAGCATCCTCACAGGACAGTAGGGGCTGCAGAGGCTCACCTCACTGCACTGAGTCAGAGGTTCAAGAGGTCCTTTAAACCCACTGCCATGAGACTTTTTAACAGTGACTCCTGACATGTTCATTGCAAATTTATTTATTTTATTCTAATACGTATTGGTTGTAATCATATGAATTCTGACCTGACTGGACCGGCACGCACTTCTTCACCCCTGCTGCAGTGAGGTAAAGGTGTGGCTGTCTAAACAAGACTCTTCAGTGAGGTTTTAAAGACAACCATCTAAACCAGGGGTCAGCAACATTTAAGACCCAAAGAGCCATTTGGACCCGGTTTGCACGGAAAAGAAAACACTGGGACCCAAAAATACTTTTTGACATCTAAAATGAACATAACACTGCACACATTGTTTTTTACCTTTATGCTTTGTATAAACAGCTATAGTGTGTTGCGTATGAAATCCATGAAATGCTACAAAGAAATTTTATTCGTTTAACGGACATTTTGAACTCTTAAAAAAATAACAAAAAATAAAAACATCCAGTTGAAGGTCTCTTAAATGAATTAAAAGGCTGAACTTGAATTGTCCATGTATCAAACAAAAACTGAACCTTGACCTGAATTTAAAAATAATTGGGAAAAAAAGCACTATGCTCTTTAAAAATGAATAATAAATATTCGCAAAATATCTACATAAATATTTTATGTGGCCTGCAGTGCCGTTGCAAGAGAGGTGGTCGCACCTGACGTTATCTGCAATCACGCCGCCACCTTAAAGTCTGTGCTCTCTCTGCTGTTGTGTTATGTGTCGGGCTGTGTGCTGTGTGTACGTTTCCTAACCGTAGGGGCTAGAACTGTCATTCTTAGAGCTTAGTTTTGTTGAGAAGAGATGGGTGAATCTTCAAGTGTTGAACATTTGTATTTAAAATATGAATTGTAGGAATGGGTAACTTAGCAGGAATATTGGAAAATCAATATTAACAGCTGAAAATAAGTTAACCATTGGTAAACTTTGCTCAAAAATATTTGGTGCTCTACTAAGGCAAATTGGCACAAACTTTAGAAAAACAAGGAAGAACAGCACAAAATTAGAAACATACACACACACGCAAACTTAAGAAGAAACGTAATACGTTTGCAAAAATACTATATCAAAGGAAAATATAGCTGAAATATTGTAACTCAGCGGAAACATAGTAACTTGGCAGAAATAGTACAACATGGCAAAAGTGTTGTAATACAGCAAAATGTTAATATGTAGCACAAACCTAAAAACGTGGAAGAAATGGTGTAAGAGAACTTAATATAGTAGTATAATAGTAACACAATGCAACATAGGAGCTGAAATAGTATAATTTAGCAGAAAAGTAATAATTTTAGCAGAAATATTGGAAACATAAAACGGCCAACTGCAAAAAGAGAGGTTTCCTCAAACTGTGAAAAATTAGCAGAAAATTTAGAAAGTTACAAAGGAACTGCCAGCAGATACACAAAGCAAAGGCAAAGATGAAATGCCTAACAATGTTTACAAATAGGGACACACACACACACACACACACACAGAAACACAGTGACACATAACCCATGTTCAGAAAACAATGTGTGCAAACATGGATGCAAGCATAAACACAGACATACAAACATACACACACAAGGGCACACAGAGACAAACAGAGCATGAAGTGTCCTGTGGATTGCTATGCCAGTAAATCAGTCTGAATCTGGTCAAGTTAAATCCACTAATGGGATGCTGGTCACCAACGAATAAAAATTGAGTCACACACACACACACACACACACACACACACACACACTCAAACAAATGACCATATAACCGTAGGGGCTAGAGTGGTCATTATACCATTTTGTTCAGAAGAGATGGGGGAACATTCAAGTGTTTTCTATTTAAAATAAAAATATGAATTTTAAGAGATATATGACATGGATGATTGGTTGGCTTAGAAGCCATAGGGCCCCAATATGCAAATTTGAATGTCTCATCCTCATATATGATTGTCTGGCTGGGAAGGCCCTGAATTGTAAATTTGAATGTCTCAGTCCTCACAGAGGATTGGCTGCCTCAGGACCTGGCAGATTTGGCACAAATACGATGATATGGCAGAAATACTATGATTGGATACAAATACTATGATTTGGCACAAGTACTATGACGTAGTACAAATACTATGATTTGGCATAAATACTATGATTTAGCAGAAATACTATGTTTTAACATACATAATATCTTTTGACAGAAATTTCTGCTGAAAGGTACTATTTCTGCTGTTTAGCAGAAATAATGTAATTTTGCATAAATACTATGATTTGGGATAAATACTATGATTTGGCAAATACACTATATTCAGCACATATACTATAACATAACAGACATTCCTCCACTTAGTTGTAATACTATAACATAAAATAAATATTATGGTTTGGCCCCAAAACAATGATTTGGCACAAATACCACGACTGCTCAATTTCAGTCCACCAATGGGAGGTACTGCTTCTGTCTGCTTCATCAGGCTGTGTACTTGTATGTATTTCTGCAGTGGAGTGTTAACAAGAATCTGAGGTCCATATTAGAAAAGCTGCTAAAATCATAAAACTTTGCAGAATTGTAATAAATGATCAATATAAATTACAGGTCTGTGATAGTGTATAAATTTGTAGTGAAAAAAAAAAAGTTGACCAAGGTGGGATTGAACCCACGACCTTTGTGCTGCAGAGCCGTGTCATTACCGATTACGCCACCTGGACAGGGGGCAGGTGTCTGAAAAACAGATTGATGACCAGTCAGAATTAGATCGCAGTGAGAGGCGAAAAACGCCGTTTTTTGGAGTTACAAAACGTCGTGTAACTCAAAAACTAGGAGGGCTAGCAGCATAGATCTTGTACTGGGTGAATCAGCGGACTTTGGTGTACTTTGCGATTTTCTTTGCTCTTTGTACCTCCGTCGCGGAGATATGACGATAGAAGAAACGGCTTCATTTTCGGAGTTTGAAAAGTGAGAGGAGGACAGATTTCCACCCCTCAAACAAACGTAATTCATTGCTCAACGGTAAGAAAAGTGAAATTTTCTTTAAAGTTGCATGGTGGTGAAAACAAACTGTCACCCTGAGCAGGATTCGAACCTGGCCCTCCTGGACTCAAAGCAGCTACTCATGTCACTGACCCAAACTCATTCACACAGAGAAGAGGTGGACAGACTGATAATTTTGCTGAAATCAGCAGAAGCTGCTGAGAATTGTGCTGATAAGAGGTGAAAAGGCTGAAAATTTTGCAGAAAAATGTGACGCAGCATAATTTCTGCAGAAAAGAGGCAGAACAACCTGGTTCTGCTCAAATTCACCAATCAGAGGTACTGCCTCAGTCTGCTTCATCAGGCTGTGTACTTGTTTCTGCCATGGAGCGTTAACAAGAATCTGAGGTCCATATTAGAAAAGCTGCTAAAATCATAAAACTTTGCAGAATTGTAATAAATTAGCAAAATAAATTACAGGTCTGTGATAGTGTATAAATTTGTAGTGAAAAAAAATGTTGAACAAGGTGGGATTGAACCCACGACCTTTGGGACAAAAGGGGTGAAAAAAATGAAAATTTTGCTGAAAAGGGGTGAAGAAGGTAAAGTATACCAAATCAAAGTTTTTGTGCCAAAACATAGTATTTCTGCCATATTGTGGTATTTGTGCCACAAAAGTTACTACATTACAACATGAATACGGATTAAAGATGAAAGAAACTGGCAACAAATTCCTCCACTACAAACCAGTCTGATACCACTTCTTTGCAGTGTTCAACTGGGTTAAATAGTCACACTTGGGTCTAAGGGGAATTTAGTATTTATTATTATTTGTTGTAGAAAGCTCCAAACATAATTTCATTGTTCTTGACAATGACAATAAATACTTGAATTGAATTGTTCACGTTTACTAAGGCACTACCCAAAAGGCGCCACAAGAGGGCACTCCAACACAAGAGATGACCTATGTACACTGATGCACTTAGTAACAGTCAGCCTCCTACTTAGCCACCACGTAATACAGCGATATTACAGTGTACAAATTCACATAAATTTGCAGGGGAACAAACAAAGCAGGAACAAGCCCAAAACAATCAAATAACTGGGCTGCCATAGCTATCGCTAACTAGCACATACGCTAAAGGTAACTAAAACCAATACACACAAGTAGCAGGGTAAACATCTTAAGCATGGAACATTAACTCACGTTTATGTGACACACACCATCCCCAACAAATACAGGATGGGCTATTTGCTCCCCTTCCCAGCAGCTCTCTCCTCAATCGTTAGCCCAGGTACGAAGGAAGACCATCTAGCTCAGAAGTCCCATGAATTCCCTCACTGCTCAGAGGCTGCTGGTAATGTAGCTCACAATAAGACAGGTTTTTCTACAAGCACAAATACTATAACATAGCAGAAATACTGTGATTTTGTTGAAATACTATGCTTTAGGACAAGTACTATGATTTGGCAGAAATACTATGATATAGCAGCAATACTATGTTTTGGTACAAATGCTGTGCTTAGGCACAAATATTATAATTTGGCAGACACTATGATTTAGCAGAGATAATATGATTTGGCAGAAATACTAAACTTTGGCACAAATACTATAATTGAGTGCAAGTACTCTAAGATAACAGAAATACTATGATTTAGCAGAAATACAATGTTTTTGCAGAAACACTGTAATTTCACTCAAATACTTTGAAATAGCTGTAATACTATGATTTGGCAGAACATAACAGAAATTCTATGACTTAGTAGTAATACTATAACATAACAGAAATATTAATTGGGCACAAATACTATAATTTGGCACAAGTACCATGTTTTGGCAAAATCCCATAATTTGGCACAAATACTATGATTTGGCAGACACTATGATTTAGCAGAGATAATATGATTTGGCAGAAATACTAAACTTTGGCACAAATACTATAATTGAGTACTTTAAGATGAGAGAAATACTATGATTTAGCAGAAATACAATGTTTTTGCAGAAACACTGTAATTTCACTCAAATACTATGAAATAGCAGTAATACTATGATTTGGCAGAAATACTATGTTTCAGTACAAATACTATGACAAAGCAGAAATACTATGACTTAGAAGTAATACTCTAACAAAAGGGATTCCTCAAAATACTATGAAATTGCAGTAATTCTATGATTTGGCAGAAATACTGTTCTTCGTACAAATAGAATGCTTTGGTACAAATACTATATTTTGATTAAATACTACGAATTGGCAGAAATACTGTGACTTAGTAGTAATACTATAACATAACAGATATACTATGATTTTGCAGACAGTCTATGTTTTTGCACAACTAGCACAATATGGCAGAAATACTATGATTTTGCACAAATACTATGTTTCTGTACAAATACTACGATTTGGCAATAATACTGGGTTTTAGCACAACTACTGAGATTTGGGTGAAATACTATGATTTAGAAGAAATACTATGACTTCGTACAAATACAATGTTTTGGTTCAAATAATATGATTCGCAAAAAATACTATGATTTGGCACAAGTACCATGATTTAGTACAAATACTACGATTTCGCTCAAATACTATGAAATTGCAGTAATACTATGATTTTGAAGGAATACTATGATTTGGTAGAAATACTATGCCTTAGTAGTAATACTATAACATAGCAGATATAATGTGATTTTGCAGACATTCTATGTTTTTGCACAAATACTACAATTTGGCAGAAATACTATATTTGGGCAGTAATACTATGATTTGCTATAAATACTATGATTTGGCACATATACTATAATCAGCAGATATACTATAACATAACAGAAATTCTACGACTTAGTAGTAACACTATAATATAACAGAAATTTTAACTGGACACAAATAACATGATTTGCCCCAAAACCATGATTTGGCACAAATACCATGATTTGGCAAAGAAATACCATGATTTGGCACAAATACGATGATATTGCAGAAATACTATGATTGGGTACAAATACTATGATTTGGCACAAGTACTACGAATAAGTACAAATACTATGATTTGGCAGAAATACTATGATTTAGCAGAAATACTATGTTTTAACATAAATAATATCTTTTGACAGAAATTTCTGCTAAAAGGTAATATTTCTGATTTTTAGCAGAAATACTGTAATTTTGCATAAACACTATGATGTGGGATAAATACTATGATTTGGCAGATATACTATATTCAGCAAATATACTATAACATAACAGACATTCCTCCACTTAGTAGTAATCTCATAACATAAAATAAATATTATGGTTCTGCCCCCAAACCATGATTTGGCACAAATACTATGATTTAGCAGAAATACTATGATTGAGCAGAAGTACTAAGATGTAGTAGAAGTACTTTGATTTAGCACAAATACTACTATGGAGGAGTAATACTTTAACATGGGAGAAATATTGATACTCACACACACACATACACAGAGAGCAAAGTGTGCAGAGGCTGTTGAGAGTCTGTGCTTGGTATATCTAGGTCAGCTAAATTGGCTGCACCTGCTGTAATCAGCACTTACACACACAGACACAGAGAGAGCTATGGGTTTTCTTCAGTGTATTTCTCACATTCAGGATTCCTCTCGAACAAATGGCCATAATTTGCTAACCGTAGGAGATAGAAGGGTCATTCTGACACCGTTTTGTTCAGAAGAGATGGGGGAATCTGGAGGTCTTCATAATTCAGAGATAAAATATAAATTATTAAAGATATATGACTTGTAATACACTGTAACTGAGTAGAGGCAAAGCAAAACTGCCTTGACTTGCCCTCAAACAACGTTTTGTAACTCTAAATCTATATGGAGCATCAAAATCATTCTTTCACCGTAAGAAACAGCAGGCTTTGGTGAACAGTCATGGAAATTTTCAGGTCTCTGTTGAAATCCATCAAAAAGATATGACGAGAGAAAAAAGTGCCTCATTTCCAGAGTTTGAAATCTGAAGAAATCTGAGCGAGGGACAAATTTCCTATCCTCAAACAAGTGTAATTCATGGCCAAACGGTAATAGGTGAGGAAAAAATTCTTGAATTGTGAGCATCAGGGATGCCTGAAGATATATTGGCACAAGCGTCATGTCTCAACTTTGTTTCGTTAAGGAGATATGACGATTTGAAAATGCCTGTTATTAGAGAATTCCAGCGCTGATTTTGAAGAAACTCTCCATTGAGTTTCTACAGAGAGTTTTCAAACTTTGTGTTACTCTGAGGAGATTTGCAAAAAATCTATAGGTCCCACAACAATGATAGTGACATTTTCTGAAAGCCAGCAAAAATACCTACGTTTTGATGTATAATTTGTGGGGGTTGAGTGGAAATTGAGCGAGTAGCAAGAAGTTGTTTAGACATGAAGAGAAAATTCAGAATGGACGAGTGTACACTCTGAGTTAATTGCATAGCAACCATAACAACGCATGTATTTTCTGAAAAATCACAATTTTGCAACTGAAAACTTAAAGAGGTATAAAATTAAAACGGTAGAAGATCTGAAAAAGCTGAATCAGACAGGAATAGCCCAATAATCTGAGAACATTTTAAAGTTTGAATGGAGTTTCTAGGTGAAAGTATGACAAAGTAGTTAAGTTTCAAAAACAAGCAAGTTTTAGCAGAATTTCTGAAGATTTCCATTCATTTCAATGGGACAAATTAAAGGAAAAAAGTGTAATATTTTAAAAAGTATAATAGTAATAAACACCAAAAGATATAGCGCACATTAGCAGAAAGAGCAGAACAGTTTAGAGTTTGAACGGAGAAAATCGGCTGAAAACTGAGGAACTAGTTCCACGGCAAAAAACGTACGGAAGCAACTTGAAGAATAATAATAAAGAACTAGAAAAATTTGCATTTCCTGCGAAAATGCTGTGTGGATGCCTTAACGCTGAAGTTGGCTGCTGAAAAAGCTGAAAATTTGCAAAAGTTATATGGCGGTGCAAAACTGGAAATTCTGCAGAAAACAGGTGAAGAAGCAGAATTTTTTTGCTGAAAAGTGGTGAAAAGCCAAAAATTCTACTGAAAGGGGTAAAGACGGAGAAATCTTTGCTGAAAAGTAGTGGAAAAAAAATGTTACCCTGAGCAGGATTCGAAACTGGCCCTTCTGGTCTAGAGGCAGCTATTCATCTCACTGAGCCAGACTCATTCTGACCAAGAATAGGTGGAGAGACTGCCAATTTTGCTGAAATGAGCAGAAGCTGCTGAGAATTGTGCTGATAAGAGGTGAAAAGGCTGAAAACTTTGCAGAAGAGTTGAATAAGCAAAATTCTGAAAATTCTGCTGAAAAGAGGTCAATCAGCATAATTTCTGCTGAAAAGAGGTGAATGAGCAAAATTCTGCTGAAAAGAGGTTTTTGCTTAAAACAGCTGAAAAAGCTGGGATTTGTGCTGAAAAGTGGTGAAAAAACTGGAAAATTCTGGTGAAAAGGGGTGAAGAATCTTACATTTGTGTTGAAAAGAGTTAAAACAATATAATTATGCACTGAAAAAATAGTTGCCATAAGCGGATTTGAACCCGGCCTCCCGCTCTGAGAACTGCTGCTCATCTCACTGAGCTAAAACACAGCTCACTCCAGGGAGCAAAATCAGTGACCACATTGATAATGTGTTCCATTCATTTCAATGGTCAAAAGTCATAGCACACATTAGCAGAAATAGCAGAATTTTTTTAAAGTCTGAACATAGTATTTATACTATAACATAGTATTTCTTCTAAATCATAATATTTGAACCAAATGATAGTATTTCTGCCAAATCACAGTATTTCTGGTAAATCACAGTGTTTGTGCCAAATCACAGTATTTGTACCAAATCATACCACTTGTGACAAATCATAGTGTTAGCTGAATCTGTGCTAAAACACAGTATTATTAGTATTTATACTAAATAATATTTTTCTTACAAATCATAGCATTTGTGCTGAACCATAGAAAATTCTGCCAAATCATAGTATTTGAGCCAAATCATACAATTTGTGCTGAAACATTGATTTATGTATGATTTATGATTTAGCAGAAACACTGGGACTTGGTAGAAATACTATGATTTACATGAAATACTTTGACTTAGAAGAAATACTATAATCTAGCAAAAGTACTACAGCATAAATTCAGAAATTCTATCATTGAGCAAAATTACTAGGATTTAGCAGAAATACTATGATTTGGCACAAATACTATGTTTTAGCACAAAAATATGTTTTGGCTCAAAAACTTTTATTTTGCAGTTATACTATGATTTGGAAGAAAAACTATGCTTTGGAAGAAATACTATGCTTTGGAACAAATACCATGATTTGGCAGAAATACTATGAGCAGTAATAATATAACATAGCAGAAATACTATTATTTGGGTGAATGCTATTGTTTGGCACAAACACTATGATTTAGCACTGTACAGAATGGTGTACGTCAGTTTAATGCTGGGTGGTGCTGCAATAGTAGCTATCCTCGGTCAGAAGGAGAGGCTGACATCCAGGGATTAGATTACCACAGGTGGAGTTTATTGGCAGTCAGATGGATGTTACAGGAGATATGGCATACAGTAGGAGGATGTGGAGGGGTGATATGGTGTAGTTTCTATGATTGAGAACAGGGTATACAGTACAACATGAATACGGATTAAAGATTAAAGAAACTGGCAACAAATTCCTCCACTACAAACCAGTCTGATACCACTTCTTGCAGTGTTCACATTTACTAAGGCACTACCCAAAAGGCGTCACAAGAGGGCACTCCAACACAAGAGATGACCTATGTACACTGATGCACGTAGTAACAGTCAGCCTCCTACTTAGCCACCACGTAATACAGCGATATTACAGTGTACAAATTCACATAAATATGATTTGGCAGAAATACTAAACTTTGGCACAAATACTATAATTGAGTACAAGTACTCTAAGATAACAGAAATACTATGATTTAGCAGAAATACAATGTTTTGCAGAAACACTGTAATTTCACTCAAATACTATGAGATAGCAGTAATACTATGATTTGGCAGAAATGCTACGTTTTAGTACAAATACTATGACAAAGCAGAAATACTATGACTTAGAAGTAATACTATCACAAAAGGGATTCCTCAAAATACTATGAAATTGCAGTAATTCTATGATTTGGCAGAAATACGGTACTTCATACAAATACAATGCTTTGGTACAAATACTATATTTTGGTTTGAATACTATGATTTGGCAAATGATATGATTTGGCATGAGTAGTATGATTTAGTACAAATACTACGAATTGGCAGAAATACTGTGACTTAGTAGTAATACTATAACATAACAGATATACTGTTATGTTGCAGACAGTCTATGTTTCGAGGAGGCTACTCATCTCACTGTGCCAAACTGACTCTCACAAGGAAGGAGATGGAGAGACTGACAATTATGGTGAAATGAGCAGAAGCTGCTGAGAATTGTGCTCATAAGAGGTAAAGGGGCTGAAAATTTTGCAGAAAAGAGGTAAATCAGCAGAATTTCTGCAGAAAACAGGGAAAGAAGCAGAACATTGCGCTGAAAAGAGGTGAATGAGCAGAATTTCTGCTGAAAAGAGGCAGAACAACCTAGTTCTGCTCAAATTCACCAATCAGAGGTACTGCTTCTGTCTGCTTCATCAGGCTGTTTACTTGTATGTATTTCTGCCATGTGGTGTTGACAAGAATCTGAGGTCCATATTAGAAAAGCTGCTAAAATCATAAAACTTTGCAGAATTGTAATAAATTAGCAATATAAATTACAGGTCTGTGATAGTGTATCAATTTGTAGTGAAAAAAAAATGTTGAACAAGGTGGGATTGAACTCACGACCTTTGAGCTGCAGAGCCGTGTCATTACTGATTGCGCCACCTGGAAAGGGGGCGGCGGTCTGAAAGACAGAGACTTCAGCAGTCAGAATTAGATCGCGGTGAGAGGCGAAAAACGCCGTTTTTTGGAGTTACAAAACGTCGTGTAACTCAAAAACTAGGAGGGCTAGCGGCATAATTCTTGTACTGGGTGAATCAGCGGACTTTGGTGTACTTTGACTGCGATTTTCATTGCTCTTTTGTAACTCCGCCGCGGAGATATGACGAGAGAAGAAACGGCTTCATTTTCGGAGTTTGAAAACTGAGAGGAGGACCGATTTCCACCCCTCAAACAAACGTAATTCATTGCTCAACGGTAAGATAATTGTAAAAACTGCTTCCACTGTGAGTGTCAGCAGTGTCTGAAGATATATTGGCACAAGCCTCATGTCCTAACTTTGCTTTGTTAAAGAGATATGACGATTTGAAAATGCCTCTCATTAGAGAAATCCAGCGCTGATTTTGAACACACTCTCCATTGAAACTCAATGGGGCGTTTTCAGATCTTGTGTTGGTCTGAGGCGATTTGATAAAAATCTGTAACTTCCGTAACAGTGATAGTGACGTTTTCTGAAAGCCAGCAAAAATACCTACGTTTTGATGTATAATTTGTGGGGTTGAGTGGAAATTGAGCGAGTAGCAAGAAGTTGTTTAGACATGAAGAGAAAATTCATAACGGACCAGCACTCACTCTGACTTAATTGCATAGCAACCATAGCAACGCATGTATTTTCTGAAAAATCACAATTTTGCAACTGAAAACTTAAAGAGAGATAAGATTAAAACGGTAGAAGATCTGAAAAAGCTGAATCAGAGAGGAATAGCCCAATAATCTGAGAACATTTTAAAGTTTGAATGGAGTTTCTAGGTGAAAGTATGACAAAGTAGTTAAGTTTCAAAGACAAGCAAGTTTTAGCAGAATTGTGGAAGTTTTCCATTCATTTCAATGGGACAAATTAAAGGAAAAAAGTGTAATATTTTAAAAAGTATAACAGTAATAAACACCAAAAGATATAGCCGGCATTAGCAGAAAGAGCAGAACAGTTTAGAGTTTGAACGGAGAAAATCGGCTGAAAACTGTGGGAGTAGATCCACTTGAACGTACTCCAGCATCCAGCGACAGGAATAACTAGAAAAATTTGCATTTCCTGCGAAAATGCAGTGTGGATGCTGGAACGCTGAAGCTGTCAGCTGAAACTAGCTGAAAAAGCTGAAAAGTTGCAGAAATTGTAAAAACTTTGCAGAAGCAAAGGAACGTTGCTAAAATGTAGTAACTTAGCAGAACTGCAATATCTTAGAGGAAACATAATACTTGGCAGAAATACAATAGCATAGCAGAACTTAGCAGAAATATTGTAACTTACCAGAAACACGATAACTTCCCAAAAATACAAGAATTTAGGAGAAATAGTATAAGATAAAAGAAAGAATATATTTAGCCAAACATTCTTAAACATTACAGAAATACTACTCTATAGCTGAAATGATATATTTAGAAAGAAAATATAATATAGTAGAAATACTATGATTTAGCAGAAATCCTACAATATAGCTCAATAACAATGATTTAGAACAGATACTATGATTGAGCAGAATAGTAATAGCTTAAGTGAAAATATTGGAAAGGTAAAATGACAAGCTGAATAAAAGGAACATGGTTAAGTTTGCTCAAAACTAATTTTGTTCACCTGTGAAAAATAAAATAAAAATACATTTAGAAATACAAATAAGAACAGCCAACAGATACACACAAAATTAAATATGGATACACAAATCAACAAATACACACAAAATCAAATATGGATACACAAATGTACAGAGAGACACACACACACAGGGTCTATGCCAGTCAACCAGTCTGAATATATTATATTTTTATCCAAGAATGAGATGCTGCCCTAAAAGGGCTTTTGTGTGTCTTTCTCTCTCTCTCTCTCTCTCTCACACACACACACACACACACACACACACACACACACACACACTCAAACACACACACACACACTCAGGCTCACACACACACACACACACACACACACACACATAGCATCAGCAAGTGAACAGGGGCTGTTAACAGCATGTTTCTAGGTCAGTCAAACAGCTGTGAGATTCTCAATTTGAATCCACCAATCAGAGGGGCTGTGTGCTTTTTCCTGCCAAAACTGGTGCACCAAGTGCAGGCTTTTACAGCACAGAGAGAGACAGGATTTTTGCAGTCTATTTCTCATAGTGAGGACTCCCCTCAAACAAACAGCCATAAATTCCTAATCAGAGCTACAACGGTCATTCTTAGACCGTTGTGTTCAGAAGACATTTGAGAATCTTGAAATGTTGACCATTTAAAATAAAAATATGAAATATCATAGATATATGACATAGATGATTGGTTGTCTTAGAAGCCATGATTGCCCCAATATGCAAATTTGAATGTGCAAGGCCTAAGATATGATTGGCTGGCTGGGAAGCCATGAAGGCAACAATATGCAAATTTGAATGTGCAAGCCCTCGGATATGATTGGTTGTCTCAGAAGCCATATAAAAAGCAGTAAAACTGTACTATGATTAGGTAGAAAAACTATAATTAATCAAAAATACTATATTTGGCAGAAATACTATTTTGTAGCAGAAACACTATATTTAGCACAAATCTGATGAAATAGAAGAAATAGTATGATTTAGCAGAAATGCTGTATTTAGCACAAATACTGGAAAGCAGCAGAAATGCTATGACTTAGCACAATAGTAATAACCTAAATAGAAAAATTGGAAAAGCAAAATGGACAGCTGAAAAATCCTGAACATGCTAAGGGTCCCTCAAATGTAATTGTTAAATGAGAAAAAAAACCAGCAAAAAAAAGTATAACAGTCACACAACCACAAATATGTACACATATGGTAACACACATGCACAGACAGACACACACAGGATCAAATTCAGTCAACCAGTCTAACTATATTGAATTTAAATCACACACACACACACACACACACACACACAAGATCCAATTCAGTCAACCAGTCTAAATATATTGAGTTTGAATCTTACAATGAGATCATCCCATAAAGAGGCTTTCTCTCTCTCTCTCTCTCTCTCTCTCTCCTCTCTCTCTCTGTCACACACACACACACACACACACATACACACACACAAGATCCAATTCAGTCAACCAGTCTAAATATATTGAATTTAAATCTTACAATGAGATCATCCCATAAAAAGGCTTGCTCTCTCTCTCTCTCTCTCTCTCTCTCTCTCTCTCTCTCTCTCTCTCTCACACACACACACACACACACACACACACACACACATAAGATCCAATTCAGTCAACGAGTCTAAATATATTGAATTTAAATCTTACAATGAGATCATCCCATAACAAGACTTTCTCTCTCTCTCTCTCTCTCTCTCTCTCTCTGTCACACACACACACACACACACACACACACAAGATCCAATTCAGTCAACCAGTCTAAATATATTGAATCTAAATCTTACAATGAGATCATCCCATAACAAGCCTTTTCTCTCTCTCTCTCTCTCTCTGTCACACACACACACACACACACACAAGATCCAATTAAGCCAAACAGTCTAAATATATTGAATTTGAATCTTACAATGAGATTATCCCATAAAAAGTCTCTCTCTCTCTCTCTCTGTCACACACACACACACACACACACACACACACACACACACAAGATCCAATTCAGTCGACCAGTCTAAATATATTGAATTTAAATCTTACAATGAGATCATCCCATAAAAAGGCTCTCTCTCTCTCTCTCTCTCTCTCTCTCTGTCACACACACACACACACACAAGGTCCAATTCAGTCAACCAGTCTAAATATATTGAATTTAAATCTTACAATGAGATCATCCCATAAAAAGGCTTTCTCTCTCTCTCTCTCTCTCTCTCTCACACACACACACACACACACACAAGATCCAATTCAGTCAACCAGTCTAAATATATTGAATTTAAATCTTACAATGAGATCATCCCATAACAAGCCTTTCTCTCTCTCTCTCTCTCTGTCACACACACACACACACACACACACACAAGATCCAATTCAGTCAACCAGTCTAAATATATTGATTTTGAATCTTACAGTGAGATCATCCCATAAAAGGCTTTCTCTCTCTCTCTCTCTCTCTCTCTCTCTCTCTCTCTCTCTCTCTCTCTCTCTCTCTGTCACACACACACACACACAAGATCCAATTCAGTCAACCAGTCTAAATATATTGAATTTAAATTTTACAATGAGATCATCCCATAACAAGCCTCTCTCTCTCTCTCTCTCTCTCTCTCTGTCACACACACACACACACACACACACACACACACACACACACACACACACACACACACACACACACACACACACACACACACACACAGGAGAGAGAAGTAAGTTTCTAGCTCAGTCAAGCAGCCTGGGAGCTGCTGAATTTGAATCCTCCAATCAGAGAGCCTGTGCACTTTTTCCCGCCAAAACAGGTGCACGCAGCACAGAGAGACACAGGATTTTTGCAGTCTATTTCTCATAATGACGACTCCCCTCAAACAAATGACCATAATTTCCTAACCGTAGGGGCTAGAACGGTCATTCTTACAACCGTTTTGTTCAGAAGAGATGGGGAATCTTAAAGTGTTGACAATTTATCATTAAAATATGAATTATTAAAGATATTTGACTTCTAATGCACCATAACTGAGTAGAACAAAGCAAAAACTGCCTTGACTTGCCCTCAAACAATGCTTTCTAACTCTAAATCTATTTGGAGTATCAATGTCATTCTTTCACCGTAAGAGACAGCAGGCTTTGGCGAACAATCTTGGAAATTTTCAGGTCTCTGTTCAAATCCATCAAAAAGATATGACGAGAGAAAAAAGTGGTTCATTTCCAGAGTTTGAAATCTGAAGAAATCTGAGCCAGGGACAAATTTCCTACCCTCAAACAAACCCAATTCATGGCCAAATGGTAATAGGTGAGAAAGAAATTCTTGAATTGTGAGCGTTAGGAGTGTCTGAAGATATACTGGGACAAGCCTCATGTTTTAACTTCGCTTCGTTAAGGAGATATGACGATTCGAATATGCCTCTCATTGCAGAAATCAAGCGGTGATTTTGAACAAACTCTCCATTGACTTTCTATGGAGAGTTTTCAGACTTTGTGTTGGTCTGAGGAGATTTGCCAAAATTCTATAAATCCCACAACAATGATAGTGACATTTTCTGAAAGCCAGCAAAAATACCTACGTTTTGATGTATAATTTGTGGAAGTTGAGTGAAAATTGAGCAAGTAGCAAGAAGTTGTTCGGACATGAAGAGAAGACTGCAAAACCTTCAGTGGCACACTGGAAGCCAAGTGCATAGCAACCATAACAACGCATGTATTTTGTGAAAAATCACAATTTTGCAACTGAAAACTTTAAGAGGCATAAAAGTAAAATGGTAAAAGATTTGAAAAAGCTGATTTATTCCTGAATAGCCCAATAATTTGAGAACATTTTAAAGTTTGAATGGTTGTTCTACGTGAAAATATGACAAAGTAGTTAAGTTTCAAAAACAAGCAAGTTTTAGCAGAATTGCGGAAGTTTCCCATTCATTTCAATGGGACAAATTAAAGGAAAAAAGCTTAATATTTTAAAAAGTATAACAGTATAAAATACCAAAAGATATAGCCATCATTAGCAGAAATAGCAGAATAGTTTAAAATTTGAACGGTGAAAATCGGCTGAAAATTGTGGAAGTAGATCCACGGCGAAAAACGTACGGAAGCGACGAGAATAATAACTAGAAAAATTTGCATTTCCTGCGAAAATGCAGTGTGGATGCTGTAACGCTGAAGCTGTCTGCTGAAACTAGTAGAAAAAGCTGAAAAGTTGCAGAATTTGTAAAAACTTTGCAGAAGCAAAGGAACTTTGCTAAAATGTAGTAACTTAGCAGAACTGTAATATCTTAGAGGAAACATAATACTCGAAGAAATACAATAGCATAGCAGAACTTAGCAGAAATATTGTAACTTACCAGAAACACGACAACTTCTCAAAAATACAAGAATTTAGGAGAAATAGTATAAGATAACAGAAAGAA
Organism: Oreochromis aureus; assembly: GCF_013358895.1. NCBI lineage: Eukaryota > Metazoa > Chordata > Actinopteri > Cichliformes > Cichlidae > Oreochromis > Oreochromis aureus. The sequence goes on from NW_024108906.1 coordinate 553,125, forward strand.
TATATTTAGCCAAACATTCTTAAACATTACAGAAATACTATGATTTAGAAAAACAGTACAACATAGCAGAAATGCTGCGATTTAGCAGAGATACTGTAATATACTATTAATATTGAAATTTTAAAAAAGTACTATGTTTTAGCACAAATGCTGTAATTTGACAGAAATACTATCATTTGGTAGAAATACTATGTTTCAGCAGAAATACTCTGGTTTAGCACAAATATTATAACATAGCAGAAATACAATTATATAGCAGAAATGCTATATTTAGAAAGAAAATATAATATAGTAGAAATACTATGATTTAGTAGAAATACTGTAATCAGCACATATACTGTAACATGACATAAATTCCTCCACTTAGTAGTAATACTATAACATAACACAAATGTTATGATTTGGCACAAAAACCATAATTTGGCAAAATACTATGATTTAGCAGAAATACTATGATTGAGCAGAAGTACTAAGATGTAGTAAAAGTACTTTGATTTAAGAGAAATACAATTATGGAGGAGTAATACTTTAAAGTGGGAGAAATATTGATACACACACACATACACAGAGCCTAAAGGGAACAGTATTTGTGCCATGGAGTGTTAAGAAGAAACTGAGGTCCATATTAGAAAAGCTGGTAAAAAGTTTTCAGAATTGTAATAAATGATGAATATGAATTAGTGGTCTGTGATAGTGTATTAATTTGTAGGGCAAAAAAGAAGTTGACCAAGGTGGACTTGAACCCACGACCTTTGGGTTGCAGACCTGTGTCTTTACCAACGGCGCCACTGGGAAAGACAGTGAGTTTTTGGGAAACAGGGTGATGAGCAGTCAGAATTAGATCGCGGTGAGAGGCGAAGAATGCCGTTTTTTGGAGTTACAAAACGTCGTGTAACTCAAAAGCTAGGTGGACTAGAAGCATAATTCTTGTACTGAGTGAATCAGCGGACTTCGGTGTACTTTGACTGCGATTTTCATTGTTTTGTACATCCGTCGCTGAGATATGACGAGAGAAGAAAGGGCAGACCTCAGATATGATTGGCTGGCTGGGAAGCCATGCAGGCCCTGATATGTAAATTTGAATGTCTCAGTCCTCAGAGGATTGGCTGCCTGGGGACCTGGCAGAAATATATAGTAATAGTATGATTAAGCATAAATACTACATTTAGCAGAAATACTGTATTAAGCACAAATCCTATAAAAAGCAAAAATACTATATTAAGCACAAATCCTATAAAAAGCAGAAATACTATACTATGATTTGGTAGAAAAATATAATTAATCAGAAATACTATATTTGGCAGAAATACTATATTTAGCACAAATCTTGTAAAATAGCAGAAATAGTATGATTCAGCACAATAGTAATAACTTAAACAGAAAAATTGGAAAAGCAAAATGGACAGCTGAAAAAATGCTGAACATGCTAAGGATCCTTCAAATGTACTTGTTAAATGAAAAAAAAACTCAGCAAAAAAAAAAGTGTAACAGTCACACAATCACAAATATGGACACCTATGGAAACACACATGTACAGAGAGACACACAGGATCAAATTCAGTCAACCAGTCTAAATATATTGAATTTGAATCTTACAATGAGATCATCCCATGAAAAGGCTTTCTCTCTCTCTCTCTCTCTCTCTCTCTCTGTCACACAAACACACACACACACAGACACACACACACACACAAGATCCAATTCAGTCAACCAGTCTAAATATATTGAATTTGAATCTTACAATGAGATCATACCATACAAAGGCTTTCTCTCTCTCTCTCTCTCTCTCTCTCTCTGTCACACACACACACACACACACACACCCACACACACACACACACAAGATCCAATTCAGTCAACCAGTCTAAATATATTGAATTTGAATCTTACAATGAGATCATCCCATAAAAGGCTTTCTCTCTCTCTCTCTCTCTCTCTCACACACACACACACACACACAAGATCCAATTCAGTCAACCAGTCTAAATATATTGAATTTGAATCTTACAATGAGATCATCCCATAAAAGGCTCTCTCTCGCTCTCTCTCTCTCTCTCTCTCACTCACACACACACACACACACACACACACACACACACACACACACACACACACACACAGAGAGAAGTAAGTTTCTAGCTCAATGAAGCAGCCTGGGAGCTGCTGAATTTGAATCCACCAATGAGAGAGCCTGTGCACTTTTTTTTCCGCCAAAACAGGTGCACGCAGCACAGAGAGACACAGGATTTTTGCAGTCTATTTCTCATAATGACGACCCTCAAACAAATGACCATAATTTCCTAACCAGAGGCTAGAACGGTCATTCTTACACCGTTTTGTTCAGAAGAGATGGGGAATCTTATAGTGTTGACAATTTACCATTAAAATATGAATTATTAAAGATATTTGACTTGTAATGCACCATAACTGAGTAGAGCAAAGCAAAAACTGCCTTGACTTGCCCTCAAACAACGCTTTCTAACTCTAAATCTATTTGGAGTATCAATATCATTCTTTCACCGTAAGAGACAGCAGGCTTTGGTGAACAGTCATGGAAATTTTCAGGTCTCTGTGGAAATCCATGAAAAAGATATGACGAGAGAAAAAAGTGGTTCATTTCCACAGTTTGAAATCTGAAGAAATCTGAGCGAGGGACGAATTTCCTACCCTCAAACAAGTCTAACTCATTTCAGAACGGTAATAGATGAGAAAAAAATTCTTGAATTGTGAGCGTCAGGAGTGTCTGAAGATATACTGGGACAAGCCTCATGTTTTAACTTCGCTTCGTTAAGGAGATATGACGATTCGAATATGCCTCTCATTACAGAAATCAAGCTGTGATTTTGAACAAGCTCTCCATTGACTTTCTATGGGGATTTTGAGACTTTGTGTTGGTCTGAGGAGATTTGCCAAAATTCTATAAATCTCACAACAATGATGGTGACATTTTCTGAAAGCCAGCAAAAATACCTACGTTTTGATGTATAATTTGTGGAAGTTGAGTGAAAATTGAGCAAGTAGCAAGAAGTTGTTCGGACATGAAGAGAAAACTGCAAAACCTTCAGTGGCACACTGGAAGCTAAGTGCATAGCAACCATAACAACGCATGTATTTTGTGAAAATCACAATTTTGCAACTCAAAACTTTAAGAGGCATAAAAGTAAAACGGTAAAATATTTGAAAAAGCTGATTTATTCCTGAATAGCCCAATAATTTGAGAACATTTTAAAGTTTGAATGGTTGTTCTACGTGAAAGTAGGAAAAAGTAGTTAAGTTTCAAAAACAAGCAAGTTTTAGCAGAATTGCGGAAGTTTCCCATTCATTTCAATGGGACAAATTAAAGGAAAAAAACTTAATATTTTAAAAAGTATAATAGTATAAAATACCAAAAGATATAGCCATCATTAGCAGAAATAGCAGAATAGTTTAAAATTTGAACGGTGAAAATCGGCTGAAAATTGTGGAAGTAGATCCACGGCGAAAAGTGTACGGAAGTCCTAAGAATAATAATAAAGAATAAAGAGAAACAGGAACTCAATAGTGTGGATGCCTCCAGCATCCACACAATAAAGAACTAGAAAAATTTGCATTTCCTGCGAAAATGCAGTGTGGATGCTGGAACGCTGAAGCTGTCAGCTGAAACTAGCTGAAATAGCTGAAAAGTTGCAGAAATTGTAAAAACTTTGCAGAAGCAAAGGAACATTGCTAAAATGTAGTAACTTAGCAGAACTGCAATATCTTAGAGGAAATATAATACTTGGCAGAAATACAATAGCATAGCAGAACTTAGCAGAAATATTGTAACTTACCAGAAACACGATAACTTCCCAAAAATACAAGAATTTAGGAGAAATAGTATAAGATAACAGAAAGAATATATTTAGCCAAACATTCTTAAACATTACAGAAATACTGTGATTTAGAAAAACAGTACAACATAGCAGAAATGCTGTGATTTACCAGAGACACTGTAATATACTATGAATATTGTAATTTTATATAAATACTATGTTTTAGCAAAAATACTCCAGTTTAGCACAAATATTATAACATAGCAGAAATACTATTCTATAGCAGAAATGCTATATTTAGAAAGAAAAAATATAATATAGTAGAAATACTATGATTTAGCAGAAATCCTACAATATAGCTTAAAAACAATGATTTAGAACAGATACTATGATTGAACAGAATAGTAATAACTTAAGTGAAAATATTGGAAAGGTAAAATGACAAGCTGAATAAAAAGGAACATGGTTAAGTTTGCTGTTACATTTTACATTTTATCCAACAATGAGATGCTACCCTAAAAAGAGTCTTTGTCTGTCTGTCTCTCTCTCTCTCTCACACACACACACACACAAACACACACACAGCAGCAGCAGCAGCAGAAAGTGAACAGGGCTCTTAACAGCATGTTTCTAGGTCAGTCAAACAGCTGTGAGCTTCTCAATTTGAATCTACCAATCAGAGAGGCTGTGTGCTTTTTTCCCGCCAAAACTGTTGCACCAAGTGCAGGCTTTTACACATGCAGCACAGAGAGAGACAGGATTTTTGCAGTCTATTTCTCATAGTCAGGACTCCTCAAACAAACAGCCATAAATTCCTAACCCTAGGGGCTAAAACGGTCATTCTTAGACCGTTTTGTTCAGACGACGATGGGGAATCTTGAAATGTTGACCATTTAAAAAAAAAAAAAGAAATATTACAGATATATGATTTGGATTATCTTTTGACTTAGAAGCCATGAAGGTCCCAATATGCAAATTTAAATGTCTCAGCACTCAGATATGATTGGCTGGATGGGAAGCCATGAAGGCAAAATATGCAAATTTTAACGTGCCAGCCCTCAGATATGATTGGTTGTCTTAGAAGCCATGAATCCCCCATATGCAAATTTGAATGTGCCAGCCGTCAGATATGATTGGCTGGCTGGGAAGCCATGAAGGCAACAATATGCAAATTTGAATGTGCAAGCCCTCGGATATGATTGGTTGTCTCAGAAGCCATATAAAAAGCAGTAAAACTGTACTATGATTTGGTAGAAAACTATAATTAATCAAAAATACTATATTTGGCAGAAATACTATGTTGTAGCAGAAACACTATATTTAGCACAAATCTGATGAAATATAAGAAATAGTATGATTTAGCAGAAATGCTGTATTTACCACAAATACTGGAAAGCAGCAGAAATGCTATGACTTAGCACAATAGTAATAACCTAAATAGAAAAATTGGAAAAGCAAAATGGACAGCTGAAAAAATCCTGAACATGCTAAGGGTCCCTCAAATGTAATTGTTAAATGAGAAAAAACCAGCAAAAAAAAAGTATAACAGTCACACAACCACAAATATGTACACATATGGTAACACACATGCACAGACAGACACACACAGGATGAAATTCAGTCAACCAGTCTAACTATATTGAATTTAAATCTTACAATGAGATCATCCCATAACAAGCCTTTCTCTGTCTCTCTCTCTCTCTCTCTCTCTCTGTCACACACACACACACACACACACACACACACACAAGATCCAATTCAGTCAACCAGTCTAAATATATTGATTTTGAATCTTACAATGAGATCATCCCATAAAAGGCTTTCTCTCTCTCTCTCTCTCTCTCACACACACACACACACACACACACACACACACACAAGATCCAATTCAGTCAACCAGTCTAAATATATTGAATTTAAATCTTACAATGAGATCATCCCATAAAAAGGCTTTCTCTGTCTCTCTCTCTCTCTCTCTCACACACACACACACACACACACACACACACACACACACAAGATCCAATTCAGTCAACCAGTCTAAATATATTGAATTTAAATCTTACAATGAGATCATCCCATAAAAGGCTTTCTCTCTCTCTCTCTCTCTCTCTCTCTCTCTCTCTCTGTCACACACACACATAAACACAAGATCCAATTCAGTCAACCAGTCTAAATATATTGATTTTGAATCTTACAATGAGATCATCCCATAAAAAAGCTCTCTCTCTCTCTCTCTCTCTCTCTCTCTCTCTGTCACACACACACACACACACACACACAAGATCCAATTCAGTCAACCAGTCTAAATATATTGAATTTAAATTTTACAATGAGATCATCCCATAACAAGCCTTTCTCTTTCTCTCTCTCTCTCTCTCTCACACACACACACACACACACACACACACACACAAGATCCAATTCAGTCAACCAGTCTAAATATATTGAATTTAAATTTTACAATGAGATCATCCCATAACAAGCCTTTCTCTCTTTCTCTCTCTCTCTCTCTCTCTCTCTCTCTCTCTGTCACACACACACACACACACAAGATCCAATTCAGTCAACCAGTCTAAATATATTGATTTTGAATCTTACAATGAGATCATCCCATAAAAAGGCTCTCTCTCTCTCTCTCTCTCTCTCTCTCTCACACACACACACACACACACAAGATCCAATTCAGTCAACCAGTCTAAATATATTGATTTTGAATCTTACAATGAGATCATCCCATAAAAGGCTTTCTCTCTCTCTCTCTCTCTCTCTCTCGCCCTCTCTCTCTCTGTCACACACACACACACACAAGATCCAATTCAGTCAACCAGTCTAAATATATTGAATTTAAATTTTACAATGAGATCATCCCATAACAAACCTTTCTCTCTCTCTCTCTCTCTCTCTCTCTCTCTGTCACACACACACACACACACACACACACACACACACACGGGGAGAGAAGTAAGTTTCTAGCTCAGTCAAGCAGCCTGGGAGCTGCTGAATTTGAATCCACCAATCAGAGAGCCTGTGCACTTTTTTCCCGCCAAAACAGGTGCAGCCGTTTTACACACACAGAGCACAGAGACAGGATTTCTGCAGTGAATTTCTCATAGTGAGGATTCCTCTCAAACAAATGGCCATAATTTCCTAACCGTAGGGGCTAGAACGGTCATTCTTACACCGTTTTGTTCAGAAGAGATCAGGGAATCTTAAAGTGTTGACAATTTATCATTAAAATATGAATTATTAAAGATATTTGACTTCTAATGCACCATAACTGAGTAGAGCAAAGCAAAAACTGCCTTGACTTGCCCTCAAACAACGCTTTCTAACTCTAAATCTATTTGGAGTATCAATATCATTTTTCACCGTAAGAGACAGCAGGCTTTGGTGAACAATCTTGAAATTTTCAGGTCTCTGTTGATATCCATTAAAAGATATGACGAGAAAAAAAGTGGATCATTTCCAGAGTTTGAAATCTGAAGAAATCTGAGCGAAGGACTAATTTCCTACCCTCAAACAAGTCTAACTCATTTCAGAACGGTAATAGGTGAGAAAGAAATTCTTGAATTGTGAGTGTCAGGAGTGTCTGAAGATATACTGGGACAAGCCTCATGTTTTAACTTCGCTTCGTTAAGGAGATATGACGATTCGAATATGCCTCTCATTACAGAAATCAAGCTGTGATTTTGAACAAGCTCTCCATTGACTTTCTATGGGGATTTTGAGACTTTGTGTTGGTCTGAGGAGATTTGCCAAAATTCTATAAATGTCACAACAATGATGGTGACATTTTCTGGAAAGCCAGCAAAAATACCTACGTTTTGATGTATAATTTGTGGAAGTTGAGTGAAAATTGAGCAAGTAGCAAGAAGTTGTTCGGACATGAAGAGAAGACTGCAAAACCTTCAGTGGCACACTGGAAGCCAAGTGCATAGCAACCATAACAACGCATGTATTTTCTGAAAATCACAATTTTGCAACTCAAAACTTTAAGAGGCATAAAGGTAAAACGGTAAAAGATTTGAAAAAGCTGATTTATTCCTGAATAGCCCAATAATTTGAGAACATTTTAAAGTTTGAATGGTTGTTCTACGTGAAAGTAGGAAAAAGTAGTTAAGTTTCAAAAAACAAGCAAGTTTTAGCAGAATTATGGAAGTTTCCCATTCATTTCAATGGGACAAATTAAAGGAAAAAAACGTAATATTTTAAAAAGTATAATAGTATAAAATACCAAAAGATATTGCCGGAAAGAGGAAAAAATAGCAGAATAGTTTAAAATTTGAACGGTGAAAATCGGCTGAAAATTGTGGAAGTAGATCCACGGCGAAAAACGACGGAAACACCGGAATAATAATAATAACTAGAAAATTTGCATTTCTTGCGAAAATGCAGTGTGGATGCTGTAAAGCTGAAGCTGTCTGCTGAAACTAGCAGAAAAAGCTGAAAAGTTGCAGAATTTGTAAAAACTTTGCAGAAGCAAAGGAACTTTGCTAAAATGTAGTAACTTAGCAGAACTGCAATATCTTAGAGGAAACATAATACTTGGCAGAAATACAATAGCATAGCAGAACTTAGCAGAAATATTGTAACTTACCAGAAACACGATAACTTCTCAAAAATACAAGAATTTCGGAGAAATAGTGTAAGATAACAGAAAGAATATATTTAGCCAAACATTCTTAAACATTACAGAAATACTATGATTTAGAAAAACAGTACAACATAGCAGAAATGCTGCGATTTACCAGAGACACTGTAATTTACTATTAATATTGAAATTTTTAAAAAATACTATGTTTTGGCACAAATACTGTAATTTGACAGAAATACTATCATTTGGCAGAAATACTATGTTTCAGCAGAAATACTCTGGTTTAGCACAAATATTATAACATAGCAGTAATACAATTATATAGCAGAAATGCTATATTTAGAAAAAAAATATAATATAGTAGAAATACTATGATTTAGCAGAAATTCTATGATTGAGCAGAAGTACTAAGATGTAGTAAAAGTACTTTGATTTAACAGAAATACAATTATAGAGGAGTAATACTTTAAAATGGGAGAAATATTGACACACACACATACACAGAGCCTAAAGGGAACAGTATTTGTGCCATGGAGTGTTAACAAGAATCTGAGGTCCATATTACAAAAGCTGCTAAAATCATAAAAGTTTGCAGAATTGTAATAAATGATTAATATGAATTAGTGGTCTGTGATAGTGTATTAATTTGTAGGAAAAAACACATGTTGCCCAAGGTGTAATTGAACCCACGACCTTTGGGTTGCAGACCTGTGTCATTACCAACTGTGCCACTGGGAAAGAGAGCGAGTGCCTGGAAAACAGGGTGATGAGCAGTCAGAATTAGATTGCTGTGAGAGGCGAAAAACGCTGTTTTTGCAGTTACAAAACGTCGTGTAACTCAAAAACTAGGTGGACTAGAAGCATAATTCTTGTACTGGGTGAATCAGCGTACTTTTGGTGTACTTTGACTGTGATTTGCATTGCTCTTTGTACATCTGTCGCTGAGATATGACGAGAGAAGAAAGGGCAGACCTCAGATATGATTGGCTGGCTGGGAAGCCGTGCAGGCCCTGATATGTATTTGTATGTATCAGTCCTCACAGAGGATTAGCTGCCTGGGGACCTGGCAGAAATATATACAAATAGTATGATTAAGCATAAATACTACATTTAGTAGAAATACTATGTTTTAGCACAAATACTATAAAATGGCAGAAATACTATAATTAAGCAGAAATACTATATTTGGCAGAAACACTATATTTAGTACAAATCTTATGATATAGCAGAAATAATATGATTTAGCAGAAATGCTGTATTTGGCACAAATCTCATAAAATAGCAGAAGATAAGATAAGATAAGATAACCTTTATTAGTCCCACACGTGGGAAATTTGTTTTGTCACAGCAGGAAGTGGACAGTGCAAAAGTTATGAAGCAAAAATTAGAATAAAATAAAATAAGAATAAATACAGTACACAACTGTACAAAATAGAATAAAATAAAATACTATATACAGTAGAATAAAATAGAATAAAATATACAATAAGATAAAAATAGAATACAAATGCTATATACAACTGAGTAAAAATACAACGATGCCAGAAAAGATTATTGCACATTAGTGTTATTGCACATGTGTGGATGTGTGTGTTTGATCAGTTAAAGTCTTTGTTGTGGAGTCTGACAGCAGTGGGGAGGAAAGACCTGAAAAATCTCTCCGTCCCACATCGTGGATGCCGCAGTCTCCCACTGAAGGAGCTGCTCAGTGCTGTCACAGTCGCATACATGGGGTGGGAGATGTTGTCCAACAGGGATGACAGCTTAGCCACCATTCTCCTGTCACTCACCACCTCCACTGGGTCCAGAGGGCATCCTAGAACAGAGCTGGCCCTGCGGATCAGCCTGTTCAGTCTCTTCCTGTCCCCAGCAGAGATGCTGCCGCCCCAGCAGACCACACCATAAAAGATGGCTGAGGCCACCACAGAGTCATGGAAGGTCTTCAGGAGTGGGCCCTCCACCCAAACGACCTGAGTCTCCGCAGCAGGTACAGCCTGCTCTGCCCTTTCCTGTAGAGGGCGTCTGAGTTATGAGTCCAGTCCAGTTTGTTGTTCAGATGAACACCAAGGTACCTGTAGCTGTCCACAGCCTCGATGTCCATACCTTGGATGTTCAGTGGTTGCAGTGGAGGATGTTTGTGCCTGCGGAAGTCTACCACCAGTATGAGAGAGTATGAGAGAAATAGTATGATTTAGCAGAAATGCTGTATTTAGCACAAATACTGAAAAGCAGCAGAAATGCTATGACTTAGCACAACAGTAATAACTTATAGAAAAATTGGAAAAGCAAAATGGACAGCTGGAAAAATCCTGAACATGCTAACGGTCCCTCAAATCTAATTGTTAATTGAAAAAAAAAAAAATCAGCAAAAAAAGTATAACAGTCACACAATCACAAATATGGGCACATATGGAAACACACATGCACAGAGAGACATACACAGGACCAAATTCAGTCAACCAGTCTAAATATATTGAATTTAAGTGATATAATAAGATGCTCCCATCAAAAGCTCTCTCTCTCTCTCTCTCTCTCTCTCTCTCTCTCACACTCACACACACACACACACACACACACACACACACACACAGAGCCTAAAGGGAACAGTATTTGTGCCATGGAGTGTTAACAAGAATCTGAGGTCCATATTACAAAAGCTGCTAAAATCATAAAAGGTTGCAGAATTGTAATAAATGATGAATATGAATTAGTGGTCTGTGATAGTGTATTAATTTGTAGGGGAAAAAAACATGTTGCCCAAGGTGTAATTGAACCCACGACCTTTGGGTTGCAGACCTGTGTCATTACCAACTGCGCCACTGGGAAAGAGAGCGAGCACCTGGAAAACAGGGTGATGAGCAGTCAGAATCAGATTGCGGTGAGAGGTGAAAAACGCCGTTTTTTGCAGTTACAAAACATTGTGTAACTCAAAAACTAGGTGGACTAGAAGCATAATTCTTGTACTGGGTGAATCAGCGGACTTTGGTGTACTTTAACTGTGATTTGCATTGCTCTTTGTACATCTGTCGCTGAGATATGACGAGAGAAGAAAGGGCAGACCTCAGATATGATTGGTTGGCTGGGAAGCCGTGCAGGCCCTGATATGTAAATTTTATATGTATCAGTCCTCACAGAGGATTAGCTGCCTGGGGACCTGGCAGAAATATATAGAAATAGTATGATTAAGCATAAATACTACATTTAGTAGAAATACTATGTTTTAGCACAAATACTATAAAATGGCAGAAATACTATAATTAAGCAGAAATACTATATTAAGTACAAATCCTTTAAAAAGAAAAAAAAACTGTAATATGATTTGGTAGAAAAACTATAATTAATCAAAAATACTATATTTGGCAGAAATACTATGTTTTTAGCAGAGATACTATATTTAGCACAAATCTTATCAAATAGCAGAAATAATATGATTTAGCAGAAATGCTGTATTAAGCACAAATACTGAAAAGCAGCAGAAATGCTATGACTTAGCACAATGGTAATAACTTAAATAGAAAAATCGGAAAAGCAAAATGGACAGCTGAAAAAATCCTGAACATGCTAAGGGTCCCTCAAATGTACTTGTTAAATGAAAAAAAAATCAGCAAAATCAACTATAACAGTCACACAATCACAAATATGGACACCTATGGAAACACACATGTACAGAGAGACACACAGGATCAAATTCAGTCAACCAGTCTAAATATATTGAATTTGAATCTTACAATGAGATTATCCCAAAAAGTCTCTCTCTCTCTCTCTCTCTCACACACACACACACACACACACACACACACACACACAAGATCCAATTCAGTCAACCAGTCTAAATATATTGAAGTTGAATCTTACAATGAGATCATCCCATAAAAGGCTTTCTCTCTCTCTCTCTCTCTGTCACACAAACACACACACACACACACACACACACACACACACACACACAAGGTCCAATTCAGTCAACCAGTCTAAATATACTGAATTTAAATCTTACAATGAGATCATCCCATATAAAGCGCTCTCTCTCTCTCTCTCTCTCTCACACACACACACACACACACACACACACACACACACACACACACACACACAGACACACACACACACACACACACACACACACACACACACACACACACACACACACACACACACACACACACACACACAGGAGAGAGAAGTAAGTTTTTAGCTCAGTCAAGCAGCCTGGGAGCTGCTGAATTTGAATCCACCAATCAGAGAGCCTGTGCACTTTTTTCCCCGCCAAAACAGGTGCATGCAGCACAGAGAGACACAGGATTTTTGCAGTCTATTTCTCATAGTGAGGATTCCTCTCAAACAAATGGCCATAATTTCCTAACCGTAGGGGCTAGAACGGTCATTCTTACACCGTTTTGTTCAGAAGACATGGGGGAATCTTACAGTGTTGACAATTTATCATTAAAACATGAATTAATGAAGATATTTGACTTGTAATGCACCATAACTGAGTAGAGGCGCAGGAAAAACTGCCTTGACTTCCCCTCAAACAACGCTTTCTAACTCTAAATCTATTTGGAGTATCGATATCATTCTTTCACCGTAAGAGACAGCAGGCTTTGGTGAACAGTCATGGAAATTTTCAGGTCTCTGTTGAAATCCATTAAAAAGATATGACGAGAGAAAAAAGTGGTTCATTTCCAGAGTTTGAAATCTGAAGAAATCTGAGCGAAGGACGAATTTCCTACCCTCAAACAAGTCTAACTCATTTCAGAACGGTAATAGGTGAGAAAGAAATTCTTGAATTGTGAGCGTCAGGAGTGTCTGAAGATATACTGGGACAAGCCTTATGTCTTAACTTTGCTTCGTTAAAGAGATATGACGATTGAATATGCCTCTCATTACAGAAATCAAGCGGTGATTTTGAACAAGCTCTCCATTGACTTTCTATGGAGAGTTTTGAGACTTTTGTGTTGGTCTGAGGAGATTTGCCAAATTCTATAAATCTCACAACCATGATAGTGACATTTTCTGAAAGCCAGCAAAAATACCTACGTTTTGATGTATAATTTGTGGAAGTTGAGTGAAAATTGAGCAAGTAGCAAGAAGTTGTTCGGACATGAAGAGAAGACTGCAAAACCTTCAGTGGCACACTGAAAGCCAAGTGCATAGCAACCATAACAACGCATGTATTTTGTGAAAATCACAATTTTGCAACTCAAAACTTTAAGAGGCATAAAAGTAAAACGGTAAAAGATTTGAAAAAGCTGATTTATTCCTGAATAGCCCAATAATTTGAGAACATTTTAAAGTTTGAATGGTTGTTCTACGTGAAAGTAGGAAAAAGTAGTTAAGTTTCAAAAACAAGCAAGTTTTAGCAGAATTATGGAAGTTTCCCATTCATTTCAATGGGACAAATTAAAGGAAAAAGCTTAATATTTTAAAAAGTATAACAGTATAAAATACCAAAAGATATAGCCGAAAGGGAAAAATTAGCAGAATAGTTTAAAATTTGAACGGTGAAAATCGGGCTGAAAATTGTGGAAGTAGATCCACGGCGAAAAACGCACGGAAACACCCGGAATAATAATAATAAAGAATAAAGAGAAACAGGAACTCAATAGTGTGGATGCCTCCAGCATCCACACAATAATAATAATAAAGAATAAAGAGAAACAGGAACTCAATAGTGTGGATGCCTCCAGCATGCACACAACTAAGAAAAATTTGTGGAAAATGCTGTGGATGCTTTAAAGCTGAAGCTTTCTGCTGAAACTAGCTGAAAAAGCTGAAAAGTTGCAGAAATTGTAAAACTTTGCACATGCAGAACTGCAATATCTTAGAGGAAACATAATACTTGGCAGAAATACAATAGCATAGCAGAACTTAGCAGAAATATTGTAACTTACCAGAAACACGATAACTTCTCAAAATACAAGAATTTAGGAGAAATAGTATAAGATAACAGAAAGAATATATTTAGCCAAACATTCTTAAACATTACAGAAATACTATGATTTAGAGAAACAGTACAACATAGCAGAAATGCTTTGTAATTTGACAGAAATACTATATTTAGCACAAATCTTATAAAATAGCAGAAATGCTGTATTTAGCACAAATACTGAAAAGCAGCAGAAATGCTATGACTTAGCACAATAGTAATAACTTAAATAGAAAAATTGGAAAAGCAAAATGGACAGCTGAAAAAATCCTGAACATGCTAAGGGTCCCTCAAATGTAATTGTTAAATGAAAAGAAAATCAGCAAAAAAAAAGTATAACAGTCACACAATCACAAATATGGACACATATTGAAACACACATGCACAGAGAGACACACACAGGACCAAATTCAGTCAACCAGTCTAAATATATTGAATTAAAATCATACAATAAGATGCTCCCATAAAACTCTCTCTCGCCCTCCTTTCTCTCTCTCTCTCACACACACACACACACACACACACACACACACACACACACACACACACACACAGCAGCAGCAGCAGAAAGTGAACAGGGGCTGTTAACAGCATGTTTCTAGGTCAGTCAAACAGCTGTGAGATTCTCAATTTGAATCCACCAATCAGAGAGGCTATGTGCTTTTTCCGCTAAAACTGGTGCACCAAGTGCAGGCTTTTACACATGCAGCACAGAGAGACAGGATTTTTGCAGTCTATTTCTCATAGTGAGAATTCCCCTCAAACAAACAGCCATAAATTTCTAACCGTAGGGGCTAAAACAGTCATTCTTAGACCATTTTATTCAGAAGACATAGGGGAATCTTGAAAAGCTGACCATTTAAAAATAAAATATGAAATATTAGAGATATATGACATAGATGATTGGTGGGCTTAGAAGCCACAGACGGTCCCAATATGCAAATTTAAATGTGCCAGGACTCAGATATGATTGGCTAGCTGGGAAGCCATGAAGGTCCCAATATGCAAATTTGAATGTGCCAGGACTCAGATATGATTGGCTGGCTGAGAAGCCATGAAGGTCCCAATATGCAAATTTGAATGTGCCAGGACTCAGATATGATTGGCTGGGTGGGAAGCCATGAATGCCCCAATATGCAAATTTAAATGTGCCAGGACTCAGATATGATTGGCTGGCTGAGAAGCCATGAAGGTCCCAATATGCAAATTTGAATGTGCCAGGACTCGAGATATGATTGGCTGGCTGAGAAGCCATGAAGGTCCCAATATGCAAATTTGAATGTGCCAGGACTCAGATATGATTGGCTGGCTGGGAAGCCGTCCAGGTCCTGATATGTAAATTTGAATATTAGGACTGACTCCCTGGGGACCTGGCAGAAATATATAGAAATACAATGATTACCCAGAAATACTGCATTTAGTAGAAATACTATGTTTTAGCACAAATACTATAAAATGGCAGAAATACTATAATTAAGCAGAAATATTATACTAAGTACAAAATACTATAAAATAGCAGAAATAGTATGATTTAGCACAAATGCTGTATTTAGCACAAATCTTATAAAATAGCAGAAATAGTATGATTTAGCAGAAATGCTGTATTTAGCACAAATACTGAAAAAGCAGCACAAATGCTATGACTTAGCACAATAGTAATAACTTAAATCGAAAAATTGGAAAAGCAAAATGGACAGCTGCAAAAGTCCCACAAGCACAGAGAGACACACACAGGATCAAATTCAGTCAACCAGTCTAAATATATTGAATTTAAATCATACAATAAGATGCTCCCATAAAAACTCTCTCTCGCCTCTCTTTCTCTCTCTCTCTGTCTCACACACACACACACACACACACACACACACAGGAGAGAAAATCAAGTTTCTAGGTCAGTCAAGCAGCCTGGGAGCTGCTAAATTTGAATCCACCAATCAGAGGGCTGTGTACTTTTTTCCGCCAAAAACTGGTGCACTAAGTGCAGGCTTTTACACATGCAGCACAGAGAGAGACAGGATTTTTGCAGTCTATTTCTCATAGTGAGAATTCCCCTCAAACAAACAGCCATAAATTTCTAACCGTGAGGGGCTAAAACAGTCATTCTTAGACCCTTTTATTCAGAAGACATAGGGGAATCTTGAAAAGCTGACCATTTAAAATAAAAATATGAAATATTAGAGATATATGACATAGATGATTGGTGGGCTTAGAAGCCACGACGGTCCCAATATGCAAATTTAAATGTGCCAGGACTCAGATATGATTGGCTGGGTGGGAAGCCATGAATGCCCCAATATGCAAATTTAAATGTGCCAGGACTCAGATATGATTGGCTGGCTGAGAAGCCATGAAGGTCCCAATATGCAAATTTGAATGCCAGGACTCAGATATGATTGGCTGGGTGGGAAGCCGTCAGGTCCTGATATGTAAATTTGAATATTAGGACTGACTCCCTGGGGACCTGGCAGAAATATAGAAATACAATGATTACCCAGAAATACTGCATTTAGTAGAAATACTATGTTTTAGCACAAATACTATAAAATGGCAGAAATACTATAATTAGCAGAAATATTATATTAAGTACAAATCCTATAAAATAGCAGAAATAGTATGATTTAGCACAAATGCTGTATTTAGCACAAATCTCATAAAATAGCAGAAATAGTATGATTTAGCAGAAATGCTGTATTTAGCACAAATACTGAAAAGCAGCACAAACGCTATGACTTAAGCACAATAGTAATAACTTAAATAGAAAAATTGGAAAAGCAAAATGGACAGCTGCAAAAAGTCCCACAAGCACAGAGAGACACACACAGGATCAAATTCAGTCAACCAGTCTAAATATATTGAATTTGAATCTTACAATGAGATCATCCCATAAAGGCTTTCTCTTCTCTCTCTCTCTCTCTCTCTCTCTGTCACACACACACACACACACACACACACACACACAGGGAGAGAGAAGTAAGTTTCTAGCTCAGTCAAGCAGCCTGGGAGCTGCTGAATTTGAATCCACCAATCAGAGCCTGTGCACTTTTCCCGCCAAAACAGGTGCACGCAGCACAGAGAGACACAGGACTTTTGCAGTCTATTTCTCATAATGACGACTCCCCTCAAACAAATGACCATAATTTCCTAACCCTAGGGGCTAAAACAGTCATTCTTAGACCATTTTATTCAGAAGACATAGGGGAATCTTGAAATGCTTACCATTTAAA
>NW_024108907.1:0-25004 GCF_013358895.1 Oreochromis aureus
GTCTCTGTGGAAATCCATCAAAAAGATATGACGAGAGAAAAAAGTGGTTCATTTCCAGAGTTTGAAATCTGAAGAAATCTGAGCGAAGGACGAATTTCCTACCCTCAGACAAGTGTAACTCATCTCAGAACAGTAATAGGTGAGAAAAAAATTCTTGAATTGTGAGCGTCAGGAGTGTCTGAAGATATACTGGGACAAGCCTCATGTTTTAACTTCGCTTCGTTAAGGAGATATGACGATTCGAATATGCCTCTCATTACAGAAATCAAGCGGTGATTTTGAACAAACTCTCCATTGACTTTCTATGGAGAGTTTTCAGACTTTGTGTTGGTCTGAGGAGATTTGCCAAAATTCTATAAATCTCACAACAATGATAGTGACATTTTCTGAAAGCCAGCAAAAATACCTACGTTTTGATGTATAATTTGTGGAAGTTGAGTGAAAATTGAGCAAGTAGCAAGAAGTTGTTCGGACATGAAGAGAAGACTGCGAAACCTACAGTGGCACACTGGAAGCCAAGTGCATAGCAACCATAACAACGCATGTATTTTCTGAAAAATCACAATTTTGCAACTCAAAACTTTAAGAGGGATAAAAGTAAAACTATAACAGATATGAAAAAGCTGAATCATTCATGAATAGCCCAATAATTTGTGAACATTTTAAAGTTTGAATGGTTGTTCTACGTGAAAGTAGGAAAAAGTAGTTAAGTTTCAAAAACAAGCAAGTTTTAGCAGAATTGCGGAAGTTTCCCATTCATTTCAATGGGACAAATTAAAGGAAAAAAGCTTAATATTTTAAAAAGTATAATAGTTAAAAATACCAAAAGTCATAGCGCACATTAGCAGAAATAGCAGAATAGTTTAAAATTTGAACGGTGAAAATCGGCTGAAAATTGTGGAAGTAGAAAAGTGCCAAAAAAAGTGCAAAAATTGGCAACTAGAATAATAAAGTAGGATAAAGAACTAGAAAAATTTGCATTTCCTGCGAAAATGCTGTGTGGATGCCTTAACGCTGAAGCTGTCTGCTGAAAAGCTGAAAAAGATTAAAAGTTGCAAAAAGTTGCATGGTGGTGAAAAAAAAGAAACATGTCGCCTGAGCAGGATTCGAACCTGGCCCTGCTGGTCTCAAGGGAGCTGCTCATCTCACTGAGCTAAACTCACTCTCTCAAAAAAGCGGAGGAGAGACCGACAATTCTGCTAAAATGAGCAGAAGCTGCTGAGAATTGTGCTGAGAAGAGGTGAAAAGGCTGAAAATTTTGCAGAAAAGAGGTAAATCAGCAGAATTTCTGCAGAAAAGAGGCAGAACAAAAGAGAAAACTGAAAACAGGTTTTGCCATGACCAGGATTTGAACCTGGCCCTTCTCGTCTCAAGGCAGCTGCTCATCTCACTGAACCAAACTCATTCTCACAAAAACAAGAGATGGAGCAACTGACAATTTTGCTAAATGAGCAGAAGCTGCTGAGAACTGGGCTGAGAAGAAGTGAAAAGGCTGAAAATTTTGCAGAAAAGAGGTGAATCAACAGAATTTCTGCAGAAAAGAGGTAAAGAAGCAATAAGTTGCACCTAAAAGAGATGAATCAGCAGAATTTCTGCTCAAAAGAGTTTTTTTTCTGAAAACAGCTGAGATTTGTGCTGATAAGAGGTGAAAAGGCTGAACATTTTGCAGAAAAGAGGTGAATCAGCAGAATTTCTGCAGAAAAGAGGTAAAGAAGCAATAAGTTGCGCTGAAAGAGATGAATCAGCAGAGTTTCTGCTTAAAAGAGTTTTGTTTTTCTGAAAACAGCCAAAAAGCTGGAATTTGTGCTGAAAAGGGGTGAAAAACTGAAAATTTTGCCTACAGGGTGAAGAAGCTAAAGTATACCAAATCAAAGTATTTGTGCCAAAACATAGTGTTTCTGCCATATTGTGGTACTACTACATTACAACATGAATACGGATTAAAGATGAAAGAAACTGGCAACAAATTCCTCCACTACAAACCAGTCTGATACCACTTCTTTGCAGTGTTCACGTTTACTAAGGCACTACCCAAAAGGCGCCACAAGAGGGCACTCCAACACAAGAGATGACCTATGTACACTGATGCACTTAGTAACAGTCAGCCTCCTTGAATTGGCAGAAATACTGTGATTTAGTAGTAATACTATAACATAACAGATATACTGCCAGGCTCAAAGCAGCTACTCATCTCACTGACCCAAACACATTCTCACAGAGAAGAGGTGGACAGACTGACAATTCTGCTGAAATTAGCAGAAGCTGCTGAGAATTGTGCTGATAAGAGGTGAAAGGGCTGAAAATTTTGCAGAAAAGAGGTGAATCAGCAGAATTTCTGCAGAAAAGAGGCAAAGGAGCAGAAACTTGCGCTGAAAAAGATGAATCAGCAGAGTTTCTGCAGAAAAGAGGCAGAACAAAAGAGAAAACTGAAAACAGGTTTTGCCATGACCGGGATTTGAACCTGGCCCTTCTCGTCTCAAGGCAGCTGCTCATCTCACTGAACCAAACTATTTCTCTCAAAAACAAGAGATGGAGAATCTGACAATTTTGCTAAATGAGCAGAAGCTGCTGAGAATTGTGCTGAGAAGAAGTGAAAAGGCTGAAAATTTTGCAGAAAAGAGGTGAATCAGCAGAATTTCTGCAGAAAAGAGGTAAAGAAGCAATAAGTTGCACTGAAAAGAGATGAATCAGCAGAATTTCTGCTCAAAGGTGGCTATTCATTTCCCTGAGCCAAAGTCATTCTTACAAAGAAGAGGTGGAGAGATGGACAATTCTGCTGAAATGAGCAGAAGCTGCTGACAATTGTGCTGATAAGAGGTGAAAAGGCTGAAAATTTTGCAGAAAAGAGGTGAATCAGCAGAATTTCTGCAGAAAAGAGCAAAAGAAGCAGAAACTTGCGCTGAAAAGAGATGAATCAGCAGAGTTTCTGCTCAAAAGAGTTGTTTTTTCTGAATACAGCCAAAAAGCTGGAATTTGTGCTGAAAAGGGTGAAAAAATGAAAATTTTGCTGAAAAGGGGTGAAGAAGATGAAGAAGCTAAAGTATACTAAATCAAAGTATTTGTGCCAAAACATAGTGTTTCTGCCATACTGTGGTACTACTACATTACAACATGAATACGGATTAAAGATGAAAGAAACTGGCAACAAATTCCTCCACTACAAACCAGTCTGATACCACTTCTTTGCAGTGTTCATGTTTACTAAGGCACTACCCAAAAGGCGCCACAAGAGGGCACTCCAACACAAGAGATGAGGTGAATGAGCAGAATTTCTGCTGAAAAGAGGCAGAAGGTTCTGTATGTAGAAAAAGAAACACTGTTGAACCATGTGTGAAATAAATAAAGAAATGAAATGAAAGAACAACCTGGTTCTGCTCATTTTCACCAATCAGAGGTACTGCAAAAAGTTGTATGGTGGTGAAAACAAAATGTTGCCCTGAGCAGGATTCGAACCTGGCCCTACCAGGCTCAAAGCAGCTACTCATCTCACTGACCCAAACACATTCTCACAGAGAAGAGGTGGACAGACTGACAATTCTGCTGAAATGAGCAGAAGCTGCTGAGAATTGTGCTGATAAGAGGTGAAAAGGCTGAAAATTTTGCAGAAAAGAGGTGAATCAGAAGAATTTCTGCAGAAAAGAGGCAAAGGAGCAGAAACGTGTGCTGAAAAGAGATGAATCAGCAGAGTTTCTGCTGAAAAGAGGTTTTTTTTCTGAAAACAGCTCAAAAAAAATGGAATTTGTGCTGAAAGGGGTGAAAAAATGAAAATTTTGCTGAAAAGGGGTGAAGAAGCTAAAGTATACCAAATCAAAGTATTTGTGCCAAAACATAGTGTTTCTGCCATATTGTGGTATTTGTGCCACAAAAGTTACTACATTACAACATGAATACGGATTAAAGATGAAAGAAACTGGCAACAAATTCCTCCACTACAAACCAGTCTGATACCACTTCTTTGCAGTGTTCACGTTTACTAAGGCACTACCCAAAAGGCGCCACAAGAGGGCACTCCAACACAAGAGATGAGGTGAATGAGCAGAATTTCTGCTGAAAAGAGGCAGAAGGTTCTGTATGTAGAAAAAGAAACACTGTTGAACCATGTGTGAAATAAATAAAGAAATGAAATGAAAGAACAACCTGGTTCTGCTCAAATTCACCAATCAGAGGTACTGCCTCAGTCTGCTTCATCAGGCTGTGTACTTGTTTCTGCCATGGGCGTTAACAAGAATCTGAGGTCCATATTAGAAAAGCTGCTAAAATCATCAAACTTTGCAGAATTGTAATAAAATAGCAATATAAATTACAAGTCTGTGATAGTGTATAAATTTGTAGTGAAAAAAAAAAAACGTGGACCAAGGTGGGATTGAACCCACGACCTTTGAGCTGCAGAGCCGTGTCATTACTGATTGCGCCACCTGGAAAGGGGCGGCGGTCTGAAAGACAGATACTTGGGCAGTCAGAAAATAGATCGCGGTGAGAGTCGAAAAACGCCGCTTTTTTGGAGTTACAAAACGTCGTGTAACTCAAAAACTAGGAGGGCTAGCAGCATAATTCTTGTACTGGGTGAATCAGCGGACTTTGGTGTACTTTCACTGCGATTTTGATAGCTCTTTGTGCCTCCATCGCGGAGATTTGACGAGAGAAGAAACGGCTTCATTTCCAGAGTTTGAAGACTGAGAGAAGGACAGATTTCCACCCCTCAAACAAACGTAATTCATTGCTCAACGGTAAGATAATTGTAAAACTGCTTCCACTGTGAGTGTCAGCAGTGTCTGAAGATATATTGGCACAAGCCTCATGTCCTAACTTTGATTTATTAAAGAGAGATATGGCGATTTGAAAATGCCTCCCGTTTCAGAATTTCAGCTCTGAATTTCAAAACCTCCCATAGACTTTGAATGGGGAGTATTGAGACCTTGTGTCACTCCGAGGCAAATTGCGAAAAAACGGTAAATCTCACAATAAACATAGTGACATTGTCTGAAAGCCAGCAAAAATACCTACGTTTTGATGTATAATTTGTGGGGGGGTTGAGTGGAAATTGAGTGAGTAGCAAGAAGTTGTTTAGACATGAAGAGAAAATTCAGAACGGACCAGCACTCACTCTGACTTAATTGCATAGCAACCATAGCAACGCATGTATTTTCTGAAAAATCACAATTTTGCAACTGAAAACTTAAAGAGAGATAAGATTAAAACGGTAGAAGATCTGAAAAAGCTGAATCAGACAGGAATAGCCCAATAATCTGAGAACATTTTAAAGTTTGAATGGAGTTTCTAGGTGAAAGTATGACAAAGTAGTTAAGTTTCAAAGACAAGCAAGTTTTAGCAGAATTGTGGAAGTTTCCCATTCATTTCAATGGGACAAATTAAAGGGAAAAAAGTGTAATATTTAAAAAGTATAACAGTAATAAATACCAAAAGTCATAGCCATCATTAGCAGAAAGAGCAGAACAGTATAGAGTTTGAACTGAGAAAATCGGCTGAAAACTGAGAAAGTAGTTAAGTGCCAAAAAGTGTAATGGAAGCAACTAGGGAATAATAAAGAACTAGAAAAATTTGCATTTCCTGCGAAAATGCTGTGTGGATGCCGGAACGCTGAAGCTGTCTGCTGAAAATGACTGAAAAAGATGAAAAGCTGCAAAATTGTATGGCAGTAAAGAAACTGAAAAATTATGCTGAAAACAAGTGAAAAAACAGAAACTTTTGCTGAAAAGAGGTGAAAAGGCAAAATTCTGCTTCAAAGGGGTACAGAAGTTCAAATTTGTACTGAAAAGAGGAGAGGTGAAAAGGTTTCCTCTGAAATGAGCAGAAGATACTGAGATTTGTATTGATAAGAGGTGAAAGGCTGAAAATTCTGCTTAAAATAGGTGAATCAGCAGAATTTCTACTGAAAAGAGGTAAAGTAGAACGTTGCACTGAAAACAGGTGAATCAGCAGAATGTCGAGATTTCTGTTGAAAACACCTGAAAAGCTGGAATTTGTGCTGAAAAGGGGTGAAAAAACTCACAATTCTGCTGAAACGGGGTGAAGAAGAGGTGTTGGGCTGTTGAGAAGAGTTAAATAAGTTGAACTGATATGTTTGGGTACAAATACTATGATTTGGCAATAATACTGCGTTTTAGCACAACTCCTGAGATTTGATTGAAATACTATGATTTAGAAGAAATATTATGACTTTGTACAAATACAATATTTTGGCAGAAATACTATGATTTGGCAGAAATACTATTATTTAGTAGAAATGCTATGATTTACCAAGTACAATGTTTCTGCAAAAATAGTATAATTTTGCAGAAATACTATGTCTTAGTAGTAATACTATAACATCAGAGATATATGATGATTTTGCAGACATTCTGGTTTTACACAAATACTATAATGTGGCAGAAATACTATGCTTTAGCACAAATACTATGATTTGCTATAAATACTATGATTTGGCACATATACTGTATTCAGCAGATATACTATAACAAAATCGAGAGTCTACGACTTAGTAATAATACTATAACATAATAGATATACTATGATTTTGCAGACAGTCTATGTTTTTGCACAACTAGCAGAATGTGGCAGAAATACTATGATTTGGCACAAGTACTATGATTTAGTAGAAATACTCTTTTGGCACAAATACTATGTTTCAGCACAAATACTATGATTTGGCAATAATACGCGTTTCAGCACAACTACTGAGATTTGATTGAAATACTATGATTTAGAAGAAATACTATGATTTCGTTACAAATACTATGTTTTGGTTCGAATACTATGATTTGCAAAAATAGTATGATTTGCACAAGTACCATGATTTAGTACAAATACTACGAATTGGCAGAAATACTGTGACTTAGTAGTAACACTTTAACATAACAGATATACTGTGGTTTAGCAGACATAGTATGTTTTTGCACAAATACTACGATTTTGCTCAAATACTATGAAATTGCAGTAATACTTTGATTTTGAAGGAATACTATATATAGGTAGAAGTACTATGCCTTAGTAGTAATACTATAACATAACAGATATACTGTGGTTTAGCAGACATAGTATGTTTTGCACAAATACTACGATTTTGCTCAAATACTATGAAATTGCAGTAACACTATGATTTTGAAGGAATACTATGATTTGGTAGAAATACTATGCCAAATCGTAGTAATACTATAACATAACAGATATACTGTGATTTTGCATAAGTATGTTTTTTTCACAAATACTACTATTGGGCAGAAATACTACGTTTTAGCACAAATACTATGATTTGCTATAAATACTATGATTTGGCACATATACTATATTCAGCAGATATATTATAACATAACAGAAATTCTACGACTTAGTAGTAATACTATAACATAACAGATATTTTACTTGGGCACAAATACTATAACTTGGCACAAATACCATGATTTGGCAAAAAAATATCATGATTTGGCAGAAATACTATGATAGGGTATGAATACTATGAATAGGGACAAGTACTATGATTTAGTACAAATACTATGATTTGGTAGAAATACTATGCCTTAGTAGTAATACTATAACATAACAGATATACTGTGATTTTGCATAAGTATGTTTTTGCACAAATACTACAATTGGGCAGAAATACTATGTTTTAGCACAAATACTATGATTTGCTATAAATACTATGATTTGGCACACATACTATATTCAGCAGATATACTATAACATAACCGAAATTCTACGACTTAGTAGTAATTCTATAACATAATAGAAATTTTAATTGGGCACAAATACTATAATTTGGCACAAATACCATGATTTGGCAGAAAAATACCATGATTTGACACGAATATGATGATATGGCAGAAATAATACGATTGGGTACAAGTACTATGAATAGCCACAAGTACTATGATTTAGTACAAATACTATGATTTAGCATATATACTGTGTTTTAACATAACTAATATCTTTTGACAGAAATTTCTGCTAAAGGTACTATTTCTGCTTTTAGCAGAAATACTGTAATTTGGCATAAATACTATGATTCGAGATAAATACGATTTGGCAAATATACTGTAATCAGCACATATACTATAACATAACAGACATTCCTCCACTTAGTAGTAATACTATAACATGAAATAAATATTATGGTTCTGCCCCAAAACCATGATTTGGCACAAACAACATGATTTTTCAAAAATACTATGATTTAGCAGAAATACTATGATTGAGCAGAAGTACTAAGATGTAGTAGAAGTACTTTGATTTAGCACAAATACTATTATGGAGGAGTAATACTTTAACATGGGAGAGATATTGATACACACACACACATGCACAGAGAGCAAAGTGTACAGGGGCTGTTAAGAGTCTGGGCTTGGTATATCTAGGTCAGCTAAATTGGCTGCACCTGCTGTAATCAGCACTTACACACACAGACACAGAGAGCTATGGGTTTCCTTCAGTGTATTTCTCACATTCAGGATTCCCCTCGAACAAATGGCCATAATTTCCTAACCGTAGGGGCTAGAATGCTCATTCTGACACCGTTTTGTTCAGAAGAGATGGGGAAATCTGCAGGTCTTCATAATTCAGAGATAAAATATAAATTATTGAAGATATATGACTTGTAATACACTGTAACTGAGTAGAGGCAAAGCAAAACTGCCTTGACCTGCCCTCAAACAACGTTTTGTAACTCTAAATCTATATGGAGCATCAAAATCATTCTTTCACCGTAAGAAACAGCAGGCTTTGGTGAACAGTCATGGAAATTTTCAGGTCTCTGTTGAAATCCATCAAAAAGATATGACGAGAGAAAAAAGTGCCTCATTTCCAGAGTTTGAAATCTGAAGAAATCTGAGCGAGGGACAAATTTCCTACCCTGAAAGATGTGTAATTCATGGCCAAACAGTAATAGGTGAGGAAGAAATTCTTGAATTGTGAGCATCAGGGATGTCTGAAGATATATTGGCACAAGCCTCATGTCTCAACTTTGTTTCGTTAAGGAGATATGACGATTTAAAAATGCCTCTCATTAGAGAAATCCAGCGCTGATTTTGAACAAAC
Organism: Oreochromis aureus; assembly: GCF_013358895.1. Lineage (NCBI taxonomy): Eukaryota > Metazoa > Chordata > Actinopteri > Cichliformes > Cichlidae > Oreochromis > Oreochromis aureus. The sequence goes on from NW_024108907.1 coordinate 9,052, forward strand.
TCTCCATTGACTTTCTATGGAGAGTTTTGAGACTTTGTGTTGCTCTGAGGAGATTTGCAAAACATCTGTAAATCCCACAACAATGATAGTGACATCTTCTGAAAGCCAACAAAAATACCTACGTTTTGATGTATAAATTGTGGGGCTTGAGTGGAAATTGAGCGAGTAGCAAGAAGTTGTTTAGACATGAAGAGAAAATTCAGAATAGACGAGTGTACACTCTGAGTTAATTGCATAGCAACCATAACAACGCATGTATTTTGTGAAAAATCACAATTTTGCAACTGAAAACTTAAAGAGGTATAAGATTAAAACGGTAGAAGTTCTGAAAAAACTGAATCACTCAGGAATAGCCCAATAATCTGAGAACATTTTAAAGTTTGAATGGAGTTTCTAGGTGAAAGTATGACAAAGTAGTTAAGTTTCAAAAACAAGCAAGTTTTAGCAGAATTGTGGAAGTTTTCCATTCATTTCAATGGGACAAATTAAAGGAAAAAAGTGTAATATTTTAAAAAGTATAACAGTAATAAACACCAAAAGTCATAGCACACATTAGCAGAAATAGCAGAACAGTATAGAGTTTGAACTGAGAAAATCGGCTGAAAACTGCTTAAGTAGTTAAACGGCAAAAAACGTACGGAAGTCCTAAGAATAATAATAAAGAATAAAGAGAAACAGGAACTCAATAGTGTGGAAGCCCTTTAAGGGCATCCACACAACTAGAAAAATTTGCATTTCCTGCGAAAATGCTGTGTGGATGCCTTAACGCTGAAGCTGTCTGCTGAAAAGCTGAAAAAGACGATAAGTTGCAAAAAGTTGTATGGTGGTGAAAAAAAAATCGTCACCCTGAGCAGGATTCGAACCTGGCCCTCCTGGGCTTAAGGCGGCTATTCATCTCACTGACCCAAACCCACTCTCGCAAGGAAAGAGATGGAGAGACTGACAACTATGGTGAAATGAGCAGAAACTGCTGAGAATTGTGCTGAGAAGAGGTGAAAAGGCTGTAAATTTTGCAGAAAAGAGGTGAATCAGCAGAATTTCTGCAGAAAAGAGGTAAAGAAGCAATAAGTTGCGCTGAAAAGAGATGAATCAGCAGAGTTTCTGCTTAAAAGAGTTTTGTTTTTCTGAAAACAGCCAAAAAGCTGGAATTTGTGCTGCTGAAAAGGGTGAAAAAACTGAAAATTTTGCCTACAGGGTGAAGAAGCTAAAGTATACCAAATCAAAGTATTTGTGCCAAAACATAGTGTTTCTGCCATATTGTGGTACTACTACATTACAACATGAATACGGATTAAAGATGAAAGAAACTGGCAACAAATTCCTCCACTACAAACCAGTCTGATACCACTTCTTTGCAGTGTTCACGTTTACTAAGGCACTACCCAAAAGGCGCCACAAGAGGGCACTCCAACACAAGAGATGACCTATGTACACTGATGCACTTAGTAACAGTCAGCCTCCTTGAATTGGCAGAAATACTGTGATTTAGTAGTAATACTATAACATAACAGATATACTGCCAGGCTCAAAGCAGCTACTCATCTCACTGACCCAAACACATTCTCACAGAGAAGAGGTGGACAGACTGACAATTCTGCTGAAATTAGCAGAAGCTGCTGAGAATTGTGCTGATAAGAGGTGAAAGGGCTGAAAATTTTGCAGAAAAGAGGTGAATCAGCAGAATTTCTGCAGAAAAGAGGCAAAGGAGCAGAAACTTGCGCTGAAAAAGATGAATCAGCAGAGTTTCTGCAGAAAAGAGGCAGAACAAAAGAGAAAACTGAAAACAGGTTTTGCCATGACCGGGATTTGAACCTGGCCCTTCTCGTCTCAAGGCAGCTGCTCATCTCACTGAACCAAACTATTTCTCTCAAAAACAAGAGATGGAGAATCTGACAATTTTGCTAAATGAGCAGAAGCTGCTGAGAATTGTGCTGAGAAGAAGTGAAAAGGCTGAAAATTTTGCAGAAAAGAGGTGAATCAGCAGAATTTCTGCAGAAAAGAGGTAAAGAAGCAATAAGTTGCACTGAAAAGAGATGAATCAGCAGAATTTCTGCTCAAAGGTGGCTATTCATTTCCCTGAGCCAAAGTCATTCTTACAAAGAAGAGGTGGAGAGATGGACAATTCTGCTGAAATGAGCAGAAGCTGCTGACAATTGTGCTGATAAGAGGTGAAAAGGCTGAAAATTTTGCAGAAAAGAGGTGAATCAGCAGAATTTCTGCAGAAAAGAGGCAAAGAAGCAGAAACTTGCGCTGAAAAGAGATGAATCAGCAGAGTTTCTGCTCAAAAGAGTTGTCTTTTTCTGAATACAGCCAAAAAGCTGGAATTTGTGCTGAAAAGGGTGAAAAAATGAAAATTTTGCTGAAAAGGGGTGAAGAAGATGAAGAAGCTAAAGTATACTAAATCAAAGTATTTGTGCCAAAACATAGTGTTTCTGCCATACTGTGGTACTACTACATTACAACATGAATACGGATTAAAGATGAAAGAAACTGGCAACAAATTCCTCCACTACAAACCAGTCTGATACCACTTCTTTGCAGTGTTCATGTTTACTAAGGCACTACCCAAAAGGCGCCACAAGAGGGCACTCCAACACAAGAGATGAGGTGAATGAGCAGAATTTCTGCTGAAAAGAGGCAGAAGGTTCTGTATGTAGAAAAAGAAACACTGTTGAACCATGTGTGAAATAAATAAAGAAATGAAATGAAAGAACAACCTGGTTCTGCTCATTTTCACCAATCAGAGGTACTGCAAAAAGTTGTATGGTGGTGAAAACAAAATGTTGCCCTGAGCAGGATTCGAACCTGGCCCTACCAGGCTCAAAGCAGCTACTCATCTCACTGACCCAAACACATTCTCACAGAGAAGAGGTGGACAGACTGACAATTCTGCTGAAATGAGCAGAAGCTGCTGAGAATTGTGCTGATAAGAGGTGAAAAGGCTGAAAATTTTGCAGAAAAGAGGTGAATCAGAAGAATTTCTGCAGAAAAGAGGCAAAGGAGCAGAAACGTGTGCTGAAAAGAGATGAATCAGCAGAGTTTCTGCTGAAAAGAGGTTTTTTTTTCTGAAAACAGCTCAAAAAAATGGAATTTGTGCTGAAAAGGGGTGAAAAAAATGAAAATTTTGCTGAAAAGGGGTGAAGAAGCTAAAGTATACCAAATCAAAGTATTTGTGCCAAAACATAGTGTTTCTGCCATATTGTGGTATTTGTGCCACAAAAGTTACTACATTACAACATGAATACGGATTAAAGATGAAAGAAACTGGCAACAAATTCCTCCACTACAAACCAGTCTGATACCACTTCTTTGCAGTGTTCACGTTTACTAAGGCACTACCCAAAAGGCGCCACAAGAGGGCACTCCAACACAAGAGATGAGGTGAATGAGCAGAATTTCTGCTGAAAAGAGGCAGAAGGTTCTGTATGTAGAAAAAGAAACACTGTTGAACCATGTGTGAAATAAATAAAGAAATGAAATGAAAGAACAACCTGGTTCTGCTCAAATTCACCAATCAGAGGTACTGCCTCAGTCTGCTTCATCAGGCTGTGTACTTGTTTCTGCCATGGAGCGTTAACAAGAATCTGAGGTCCATATTAGAAAAGCTGCTAAAATCATCAAACTTTGCAGAATTGTAATAAAATAGCAATATAAATTACAAGTCTGTGATAGTGTATAAATTTGTAGTGAAAAAAAAAAAAAAAACGTGGACCAAGGTGGGATTGAACCCACGACCTTTGAGCTGCAGAGCCGTGTCATTACTGATTGCGCCACCTGGAAAGGGGCGGCGGTCTGAAAGACAGATACTTGGGCAGTCAGAAAATAGATCGCGGTGAGAGTCGAAAAACGCCGTTTTGGAGTTACAAAACGTCGTGTAACTCAAAAACTAGGAGGGCTAGCAGCATAATTCTTGTACTGGGTGAATCAGCGGACTTTGGTGTACTTTCACTGCGATTTTGATAGCTCTTTTGTGCCTCCATCGCGGAGATTTGACGAGAGAAGAAACGGCTTCATTTCCAGAGTTTGAAGACTGAGAGAAGGACAGATTTCCACCCCTCAAACAAACGTAATTCATTGCTCAACGGTAAGATAATTGTAAAAACTGCTTCCACTGTGAGTGTCAGCAGTGTCTGAAGATATATTGGCACAAGCCTCATGTCCTAACTTTGATTTATTAAAGAGATATGGCGATTTGAAAATGCCTCCCGTTTCAGAATTTCAGCTCTGAATTTCAAAACCTCCCATAGACTTTGAATGGGAGTATTGAGACCTTGTGTCACTCCGAGGCAAATTGCGAAAAAACGGTAAATCTCACAATAAACATAGTGACATTGTCTGAAAGCCAGCAAAAATACCTACGTTTTGATGTATAATTTGTGGGGGTTGAGTGGAAATTGAGTGAGTAGCAAGAAGTTGTTTAGACATGAAGAGAAAATTCAGAACGGACCAGCACTCACTCTGACTTAATTGCATAGCAACCATAGCAACGCATGTATTTTCTGAAAAATCACAATTTTGCAACTGAAAACTTAAAGAGAGATAAGATTAAAACGGTAGAAGATCTGAAAAAGCTGAATCAGACAGGAATAGCCCAATAATCTGAGAACATTTTAAAGTTTGAATGGAGTTTCTAGGTGAAAGTATGACAAAGTAGTTAAGTTTCAAAGACAAGCAAGTTTTAGCAGAATTGTGGAAGTTTCCCATTCATTTCAATGGGACAAATTAAAGGAAAAAAGTGTAATATTTTAAAAAGTATAACAGTAATAAATACCAAAAGTCATAGCCATCATTAGCAGAAAGAGCAGAACAGTATAGAGTTTGAACTGAGAAAATCGGCTGAAAACTGAGAAAGTAGTTAAGTGCCAAAAAGTGTACGGAAGCAACTAGGGGAATAATAAAGAACTAGAAAAATTTGCATTTCCTGCGAAAATGCTGTGTGGATGCCGGAACGCTGAAGCTGTCTGCTGAAAATGACTGAAAAAGATGAAAAGCTGCAAAAATTGTATGGCAGTAAAGAAACTGAAAAATTATGCTGAAAACAAGTGAAAAAACAGAAACTTTTGCTGAAAAGAGGTGAAAAGGCAAAAATTCTGCTTCAAAGGGGTACAGAAGTTCAAATTTGTACTGAAAAGAGGAGAGGTGAAAAGGTTTCCTCTGAAATGAGCAGAAGATACTGAGATTTGTATTGATAAGAGGTGAAAGGCTGAAAATTCTGCTTAAAATAGGTGAATCAGCAGAATTTCTACTGAAAAGAGGTAAAGTAGAACGTTGCACTGAAAACAGGTGAATCAGCAGAATGTCGAGATTTCTGTTGAAAACACCTGAAAAAGCTGGAATTTGTGCTGAAAGGGGTGAAAAACTCACAATTCTGCTGAAACGGGTGAAGAAGAGGTGTTGGGCTGTTGAGAAGAGTTAAATAAGTTGAACTGATATGTTTGGGTACAAATACTATGATTTGGCAATAATACTGCGTTTAGCACAACTCCTGAGATTTGATTGAAATACTATGATTTAGAAGAAATATTATGACTTTGTACAAATACAATATTTTGGCAGAAATACTATGATTTGGCAGAAATACTATTATTTAGTAGAAATGCTATGATTTACCAGAAGTACAATGTTTCTGCAAAAATAGTATAATTTTGCAGAAATACTATGTCTTAGTAGTAATACTATAACATCAGAGATATATGATGATTTTGCAGACATTCTGGTTTTACACAAATACTATAATGTGGCAGAAATACTATGCTTTAGCACAAATACTATGATTTGCTATAAATACTATGATTTGGCACATATACTGTATTCAGCAGATATACTATAACAAAATCGAGAGTCTACGACTTAGTAATAATACTATAACATAATAGATATACTATGATTTTGCAGACAGTCTATGTTTTTGCACAACTAGCAGAATGTGGCAGAAATACTATGATTTGGCACAAGTACTATGATTTAGTAGAAATACTCTTTTGGCACAAATACTATGTTTCAGTACAAATACTATGATTTGGCAATAATACTGCGTTTCAGCACAACTACTGAGATTTGATTGAAATACTATGATTTAGAAGAAATACTATGATTTCGTACAAATACTATGTTTTGGTTCGAATACTATGATTTGCAAAAAATAGTATGATTTGCACAAGTACCATGATTTAGTACAAATACTACGAATTGGCAGAAATACTGTGACTTAGTAGTAACACTTTAACATAACAGATATACTGTGGTTTAGCAGACATAGTATGTTTTTGCACAAATACTACGATTTTGCTCAAATACTATGAAATTGCAGTAATACTTTGATTTTGAAGGAATACTATATATAGGTAGAAGTACTATGCCTTAGTAGTAATACTATAACATAACAGATATACTGTGGTTTAGCAGACATAGTATGTTTTTGCACAAATACTACGATTTTGCTCAAATACTATGAAATTGCAGTAACACTATGATTTTGAAGGAATACTATGATTTGGTAGAAATACTATGCCAAATCGTAGTAATACTATAACATAACAGATATACTGTGATTTTGCATAAGTATGTTTTTTTCACAAATACTACTATTGGGCAGAAATACTACGTTTTAGCACAAATACTATGATTTGCTATAAATACTATGATTTGGCACATATACTATATTCAGCAGATATATTATAACATAACAGAAATTCTACGACTTAGTAGTAATACTATAACATAACAGATATTTTACTTGGGCACAAATACTATAACTTGGCACAAATACCATGATTTGGCAAAAAAAATATCATGATTTGGCAGAAATACTATGATAGGGTATGAATACTATGAATAGGGACAAGTACTATGATTTAGTACAAATACTATGATTTGGTAGAAATACTATGCCTTAGTAGTAATACTATAACATAACAGATATACTGTGATTTTGCATAAGTATGTTTTTGCACAAATACTACAATTGGGCAGAAATACTATGTTTTAGCACAAATACTATGATTTGCTATAAATACTATGATTTGGCACACATACTATATTCAGCAGATATACTATAACATAACCGAAATTCTACGACTTAGTAGTAATTCTATAACATAATAGAAATTTTAATTGGGCACAAATACTATAATTTGGCACAAATACCATGATTTGGCAGAAAAATACCATGATTTGACACGAATATGATGATATGGCAGAAATAATACGATTGGGTACAAGTACTATGAATAGCCACAAGTACTATGATTTAGTACAAATACTATGATTTAGCATATATACTGTGTTTTAACATAACTAATATCTTTTGACAGAAATTTCTGCTAAAAGGTACTATTTCTGCTTTTTAGCAGAAATACTGTAATTTGGCATAAATACTATGATTCGAGATAAATACGATTTGGCAAATATACTGTAATCAGCACATATACTATAACATAACAGACATTCCTCCACTTAGTAGTAATACTATAACATGAAATAAATATTATGGTTCTGCCCCAAAACCATGATTTGGCACAAACAACATGATTTTTCAAAAATACTATGATTTAGCAGAAATACTATGATTGAGCAGAAGTACTAAGATGTAGTAGAAGTACTTTGATTTAGCACAAATACTATTATGGAGGAGTAATACTTTAACATGGGAGAGATATTGATACACACACACACATGCACAGAGAGCAAAGTGTACAGGGGCTGTTAAGAGTCTGGGCTTGGTATATCTAGGTCAGCTAAATTGGCTGCACCTGCTGTAATCAGCACTTACACACACAGACACAGAGAGCTATGGGTTTCCTTCAGTGTATTTCTCACATTCAGGATTCCCCTCGAACAAATGGCCATAATTTCCTAACCGTAGGGGCTAGAATGCTCATTCTGACACCGTTTTGTTCAGAAGAGATGGGAAATCTGCAGGTCTTCATAATTCAGAGATAAAATATAAATTATTGAAGATATATGACTTGTAATACACTGTAACTGAGTAGAGGCAAAGCAAAACTGCCTTGACCTGCCCTCAAACAACGTTTTGTAACTCTAAATCTATATGGAGCATCAAAATCATTCTTTCACCGTAAGAAACAGCAGGCTTTGGTGAACAGTCATGGAAATTTTCAGGTCTCTGTTGAAATCCATCAAAAGATATGACGAGAGAAAAAAGTGCCTCATTTCCAGAGTTTGAAATCTGAAGAAATCTGAGCGAGGGACAAATTTCCTACCCTGAAAGATGTGTAATTCATGGCCAAACAGTAATAGGTGAGGAAGAAATTCTTGAATTGTGAGCATCAGGGATGTCTGAAGATATATTGGCACAAGCCTCATGTCTCAACTTTGTTTCGTTAAGGAGATATGACGATTTAAAATGCCTCTCATTAGAGAAATCCAGCGCTGATTTTGAACAAACTCTCCATTGACTTTCTATGGAGAGTTTTGAGACTTTGTGTTGCTCTGAGGAGATTTGCAAAACATCTGTAAATCCCACAACAATGATAGTGACATCTTCTGAAAGCCAACAAAAATACCTACGTTTTGATGTATAAATTGTGGGGCTTGAGTGGAAATTGAGCGAGTAGCAAGAAGTTGTTTAGACATGAAGAGAAAATTCAGAATAGACGAGTGTACACTCTGAGTTAATTGCATAGCAACCATAACAACGCATGTATTTTGTGAAAAATCACAATTTTGCAACTGAAAACTTAAAGAGGTATAAGATTAAAACGGTAGAAGTTCTGAAAAACTGAATCACTCAGGAATAGCCCAATAATCTGAGAACATTTAAGTTTGAATGGAGTTTCTAGGTGAAAGTATGACAAAGTAGTTAAGTTTCAAAAACAAGCAAGTTTTAGCAGAATTGTGGAAGTTTTCCATTCATTTCAATGGGACAAATTAAAGGAAAAAGTGTAATATTTTAAAAAGTATAACAGTAATAAACACCAAAAGTCATAGCACACATTAGCAGAAATAGCAGAACAGTATAGAGTTTGAACTGAGAAAATCGGCTGAAAACTGCTTAAGTAGTTAACGGCAAAAACGTCACGGAAGTCCTAAGAATAATAATAAAGAATAAAGAGAAACAGGAACTCAATAGTGTGGAAGCCCTTTAAGGGCATCCACACAACTAGAAAAATTTGCATTTCCTGCGAAAATGCTGTGTGGATGCCTTAACGCTGAAGCTGTCTGCTGAAAAGCTGAAAAAGACGATAAGTTGCAAAAAGTTGTATGGTGGTGAAAAAAAAATCGTCACCCTGAGCAGGATTCGAACCTGGCCCTCCTGGGCTTAAGGCGGCTATTCATCTCACTGACCCAAACCCACTCTCGCAAGGAAAGAGATGGAGAGACTGACAACTATGGTGAAATGAGCAGAAACTGCTGAGAATTGTGCTGAGAAGAGGTGAAAAGGCTGTAAATTTTGCAGAAAAGAGGTGAATCAGCAGAATTTCTGCAGAAAAGAGGCAGAACAAAAGAGAAAACTGAAAACAGGTTTTGTCATGACCGGGATTTGAACCTGGCCGTTCTCGTCTCAAGGCAGCTGCTCATCTCACTGAACCAAACTCTTTCTCTCAAAAAGAAGAGATGGAGAAACTGACAATTTTGCTAAATGAGCAGAAGCTGCTGAGAATTGTGCTTAGAAGAAGTGAAAAGGCTGTAAATTTTGCAGAAAAGAGGTGAATCAGCAGAATTTCTGCAGAAAAGAGGTAAAGAAGCAATAAGTTGCGCTGAAAAGAGATGAATCAGCAGAATTTCTGCTCAAAGGCGGCTATTCATTTCACTGAGCCAAAGTCATTCTTTCAAAGAAGAGGTGGAGAGACGGACAATTCTACTGAAATGAGCAGAAGCTGCTGACAATTGTGCTGATAAGAGGTGAAAAGGCTGAAAATTTTGCAGAAAAGAGGTGAATCAGCAGAATTTCTGCAGAAAAGAGGCAAAGAAGCAGAAACTTGTGCTGAAAAGAGATGAATCAGCAGAGTTTCTGCTCAAAAGAGTTGTCTTTTTTCTGAATACAGCCAAAAAAGCTGGAATTTGTGCTGAAAAGGGGTGAAAAAAATGAAAATTTTGCTGAAAAGGGGTGAAGAAGCTGAAGAAGCTAAAGTATACTAAATCAAAGTATTTGTGCCAAAACATAGTGTTTCTGCCATATTGTGGTACTACTACATTACAACATGAATATGGATTAAAGATGAAAGAAACTGGCAACAAATTCCTCCACTACAAAGCAGTCTGATACCACTTCTTTGCAGTGTTCACGTTTACTAAGGCACTACCCAAAAGGCGCTACAAGAGGGCACTCCAACACAAGAGATGAGGTGAATGAGCAGAATTTCTGCTGAAAAGAGGGAAAGAAGCAGAACCTTGCGCTGAAAAGAGGTGAATGAGCAGAATTTCTGCTGAAAAGAGGTAGAACAACCTGGTTCTGCTCAAATTCACCAATCAGAGGTACTGCCTCTGTCTGCTTCATCAGGCTGTGTACTTGTATGTATTTCTGCCATGGAGCGTTAACAAGAATCTGAGGTCCATATTAGAAAAGCTGCTAAAATCATAAAACGTGAACCTACGACCTTTGAGCTGCAGAGCCGTGTCATTACTGATTGCGCCACCTGGCAAGGGGGCGGGCGTCTGAAAAACAGAGACATGAGCAGTCAAAAAATAGATCGCGGTGAGAGGCGAAAAACGCCGTTTTTTTGAGTTACAAAACGTCGTGTAACTCAAAAACTAGGTGGGATAGAAGCACAATTCCTTTACTGGGTGAATCAGGAGAATTTCATGAACGTTGACTGCGATTTTCATAGCTCTTTGTACCTCCGTCGCGGAGATATGACGAGAGAAGAAACGGCTTCATTTTAAGGGTTTGAAAACAAACGTAATTTATAGCTCAACAGTAAGATGACAGTAAAAACTTGCTTCGTCCGTTAGTGTCAGCAGTGTCTGAAGATGAATTGGCACAAACCTCTCGTCTTAACTTTGCTTTATAAAAATTATTGTGGCATGCAGATGAATCTTGCAAAGAAGCTCACAGGGAGAGATTGAGCCTGTATTTCCACCCCAAGCTGGTAGGGGGAGCTTTTTATTGAACATACTTGCTTGTGCTACAATGTGCTTCAAGGGTCAATAACAGCATAACAGAACTCACTTATGGTACTGCATTCTTCCTATAAAACAATAACTGTCAGTGACTTTGTACCGTAGTATAAACACAACATTCAAGACAACAGTTAAAAGTAACGTAACCATAAACAATGAAACAAGAACATCTAAAATGCAGCACATGTCCCAAAGCATGATGGGAGAGAACTAGCTGTTCCCCCAACACGCCACATTATTTATGATTTATGATTTGGCAGAAACACTGGGACTTGGTATAAATATTATGATTTACATGAAATACTTTGACTTAGCAGAAATTCTATAATCTAGCAAAAAGCACTTCAGCATAGCAGAAATTCTATGATTGAGCAGAATTACTAGGATTTAGCATAAACACTATGATTTGTCTAAAAAAACCCTTTATTTTGCAGTTATATTGTGATTTGGCAGAAATACTATGCTTTGCTATAAATACTATGATTTGGCACATATACTATATTCAGCAGATATACTATAACATAACAGATATACTGTGATTATGCAGACATTCTGTTTTTGCACAAATACTATAATATGGCAGAAATACTATGATTCGGCACAAGTACTATGATTTAGTACAAATACTATGATTGGACAGAAATACTATGTTTCAGTACAAATACTATGATTTGGCAGGAATAGTATGATTTAGCAGAAATAGTATGATTGGGTACAAATACTACGAAATACTACAAATACCTGAAAACAGGTGAAGAAGCACAAATTTTTGCTGAAAAGTGGTGAAAAGAAATTTTGCCACGAGCAGGATTTGAACTTGGCCTTCCTGGTCTCAAGGGAGCTACTCATCTCACTGAGCCAAACTCATTCTCTCAAAGAAGAGGTGGATAGACTGACAATTCTGCTGAAATCAACAGAAGCTGCTGAGAACTGTGCTGATAAGAGGCGAAAAGGATGAAAATTTTGCAGAAAAGAGGTGAATCAGCAGAATTTCTGCAGAAAAGAGGCAAAGAAGCAGAATGTTGCACTGAAAAGAGGTGAATCAGCAGAGTTTCTGCTGAAAAGAGTTTTTTTTCTGAAAACAGCCCAAAAAAGCTGGAATTTGTGCTGAAAAGGGGTGAAAAAAATGAAAATTTTGCTGAAAAGGGGTGAAGAAGCTAAAGTATACCAAATCAAAGTATTTGTGCCAAAACATAGTATTTCTGCCATATTGTGGTATTTGTGCCACAAAAGTTACCACATTACAACATGAATACGGATTAAAGATGAAAGAAACTGGCAACAAATTCCTCCACTACAAACCAGTCTGATACCACTTCTTTGCAGTGTTCACGTTTACTAAGGCACTACCCAAAAGGCGCCACAAGAGGGCACTCCAACACAAGAGATGACCTATGTACACTGATGCACTTAGTAACAGTCAGCCTCCTACTTAGCCACTACGTAATACAGCGATATTACAGTGTACAAATTCACATAAATTTGTAGGGGGAACAAACAAAGCAGGAACAAGCCTAAAACAATAAAATAACTGGGCTGCCATAGCTATTGCTAACTAGCACATATGCTAAAGGTAACTAAAACCAATACACACAAGTAGCAGGGTAAACATCTTAAGCATGGAACATTAACTCACGTTTATGTGACACACACCATCCCAACAAATACAGGATGGGCTATTTGCTCCCCTTCCCAGCAGCTCTCTCCTCAATCGTTAGCACAGGAACGAAGGAAGACCATCTAGCTCAGAAGTCCCATGAATTCCGTCACTGCTCAGAGGCTGCTGGGTAATGTAGCTCACACTAACACAGGTTTTTCTACAAGCACAAAATACTATAACATAGCAGAAGTACTGTGATTTTGTTGAAATACTATGCTTTAGGACAAATAGTATGATTTGGCAGAAATACTATGTTTTAGGACATATACTATGATTTGGCTCAAATACTATGATATAGCAGCAATACTATGTTTTGGCACAAATACTATAATTGAGTGCAAGTACTTTAAGATAACAGAAATACTATGATTTAGCAGAAATACAATGTTTTTGCAGAAACACTGTAATTTCAACACTGTAATTTTACTCTGAAATAGCCGTAATACTATGATTTGGCAGAACATAACAGAAATTCTACGACTTAGTAGTAATACTATAACATAACAGAAATATTAACTGGGCACAAATACTATAATTTTGCACAAGTACCATGTTTTGGCAAAATCCCATAATTTGGCACAAATACTATGATTTGGCAGACACTATGATTTAGCAGAGATAATATCATTTGGCAGAAATACTAAACTTTGGCACAAATACTATAATTTTAAGATGACTTTAAGATGAGAGAAATACTATGATTTTGCAGAAGTACTATGTTTCAGTACAAATACTATGACAAAGCAGAAATACTACGACTTAGAAGTAACACTATAACAAAAGGGATTCCTCAAAATACTATGAAATTGCAGTAATTCTATGATTTGGCAGAAATACTGTACTTTGTACAAATACAATGCTTTGGTACAAATACTATATTTTGATTTGAATACTATGATTTGGCACAGTAGTATGATTTAGTACACATACTACTTAATTGGCAGAAATACTGTGACTTAGTAGTAATACTATAACATAACAGATATACTGTGATGTTGAAGACATAGTATGTTTTTGCACATATGCTACGATTTCGCTCAAATACTGTGAAATTGCAGTAATACTATGGTTTTGAAGGAATACTATGATTTGGTAGAAATACTATGCCTTAGTAGTAATACTATAACATAACAGATATACTATGATTTTGCAGACAGTCTATGTTTTTGCACAACTAGCACAATGTGGCAGAAATACTATGATTTGGCACAAGTACTATGATTTAGTAGAAATACTCTTATTGGCACAAATACTATGTTTCAGTACAAATACTATGATTTGGCAATAATACTGCGTTTAGCACAACTACTGAGATTTGATTGAAATACTATGATTTAGAAGAAATACTATGACTTCGTACAAATACTACTATGTTTTGGTTCGAATACTATGATTTGCAAAAATACTATGATTTGGCACAAGTACCATGATTTAGTACAAATACTATGAATTGGCAGAAATACTGTGACTTACTAGTAATACTTTAACATAACAGATATACTGTGATTTAGCAGACATAGTATGTTTTTGCACATATACTACGATTTTGCTCAAATACTATGAAATTGCAGTAATACTATGATTTTGAAGGAATACCATGATTAGGTAGAAATACTATGCCTTAGTAGTAATACTATGACATAACAGATATACTGTGATTTAACAGACAATATGTTTTTGCACGAATACTACGATTTCGCTCAAATACTATGAAATTGCAGTAATACTATGATTTTGAAGGAATACTATGATTTGGTAGAAATACTATGCATTAGTACTAATACTATAACATAACAGATATACTGTGATTTTGCAGACATAGTATGTTTTTGCAGAAATACTACAATTTGGCAAGAAATACTATGTTTGGACACAAATACTATGATTTGGCACATATACTATAATCAGCAGATATACTATAACATAACAGAAATTCTACGACTTAGTAGTAATACTATAACATAACAGAAATTTTAATTGGGCACAAATAACATGATCTGGCACAAATACCATGATTTTAAAAAAATACCATGATTTGGCACAAATACAATGGTATGGCAGAAATACTATGATTGGGTAAAAATACTATGATTTGGCACAAGTACTATGACTTAGTACAAATACTATGATTTGGCACAAATACTATGATTTAGCAGAAATACTATGTTTTAACATAAATAATATCTTTTGACAGAAATTTCTGCTAAAAGGTACTATTTCTGCTTTTTAGCAGAAATACTGCAATTTTGCATAAATACTATGATTTGGGATAAATACTATGATTTGGCAGATATACTATATTCAGCACATATACTATAACATAACAGAAATACCTCCACCTACTAGTAATACTATAACATATCAGAAATGTCATGATTTGACACAAAAACCATGATTTGGCAAAAATACTATGATTACCCAGAATTACTATGATTGAGCAGAAGTACTAAGATGTAGTAGAAGTACTTTGATTTAGCAGAAATACTATTATGGAGGAGTAATACTTTAACATGGGAGAAATATTGACACACACACATACACAGAGCCTAAAGGGAACAGTGGCTGTTAAGAGTCTGGGCTTGGTATATCTAGGTCAGTTAAATTGGCTGCACCTGCTGTAATCAGCCCTTACACACACAGACACAGAGAGAAGTATGAGTCTTCTTCAGTGTATTTCTCACATTAAGGACTCCCCTTGAACAAATGGCCATAATTTCCTAACCGTAGGGGCTAGAACGCTCATTCTGACACCGTTTTGTTCAGAAGAGATGGGGGAATCTACAGGTCTTCATAATTCAGAGATAAAATATAAATTATTGAAGATATATGACTTGTAATACACTGTAACTGAGTAGAGGCAAAGCAAAACTGCCTTGACTTGCCCTCAAACAACGTTTTGTAACTCTAAATCTATATGGAGCATCAAAATCATTCTTTCACCGTAAGAAACAGCAGGCTTTGGTGAACAGTCATGGAAATTTTCAGGTCTCTGTGGAAATCCATCAAAAAGATATGACGAGAGAAAAAAGTGCCGCTTTTCCAGAGTTTGAAATCTGAACAGATCTGAGCGAATGATGAATTTCCTACCCTCAAACAAGTGTAACTCATTCCAGAACGGTAATAGGTGAGAAAAACTTCTTGAATTGTGAGCATCAGGGTGTCTGAAGATATATTTGCACAAGCCTCATGTCTCAACTTTGTTTCGTTAAGG